>NC_084961.1:1392620-1692620 GCF_949316205.1 Platichthys flesus
AACTTTGACCTGTGATATTTGCTTCTCCTCTGTGTTGCCGGGCCCTCGAGTGTGTCTCTGCTCAAAGCTCCAGAGCGAACACTTAACACAGGATAACTTAGATCATGCATGGACCCCCCCCAGCCCCCGCCTGTGTAAACTGTGGGGCCCCTCTGAGGCCCATACAGTGTCAAACCCCTAGCTCCACCACTGCAGCTCTCCACAACACCCCTGCACTAAGGCGCTGAGCTATTTGTGCTCGTGCCCCTTTAAGATGCTTTTTGCATCATCACCACACACATGCGGACCAACACACTCGCACGTGCACACGCTCACCTCGCATCTCGCAGCAGTCCTTGGCGCCTCGCTGGTCGCTCTTGATTGGCAGCTGGAGCAGGGTCTTCAGGTTGGTCATAGGGGTCAGCTGTCCGCCTGGGGGGGCACTTCCCGCCGGGTTGCTGGCCCCGCACTGGGGGCTGGTGGCCCCGGAGGGGAGGTCCGGCGGCAGGAGCTGAGTGAGGGGCTTTGACATAACTTCCAGTGGGGGAGGAGGGGGAAGCGAGGGGGGAGGGAGGTGGGGAGTACCTGCACACTCTTTGAGTTCAAGATCAGAATAATCCAATTAGAGGGACGCTAATTGACAGGCGCGCCGTCAGAAGGTGCGCGGGCAGGTGACGCGTGAGCGCGCTTCAAGATGTCCACCTGACGTCCCGCCGCTCCGCCCGTCCCATGAAGAAGAGAGGAAGAGGAGCAGGAGGAAGGTTTATCTCCAAAATGGCACCATGTCGCCTCTAGTTCATCCTCTGCAGGACTTCACCTCCTCCGATGAAACAGACGTGCACGGGAGCACGAGAGAGTCCCGAGCCCCCCCCCACCCCCTGGAGAGCAGACGGCGGATCGCGGTGCACGCGCTCCCCTCCGGTGCTCCGGTGCTCCGGTCGATTTAAAGTCCAGATGAGGAAACAGAAAAAGAACAGGGGATGAAAACAGTCCGTCGTCCCGTGCGCGGAGTGAGAAAGCGGAGCAGAGAGTCGCGAGGAGGAGGAGGAGGAGGAAGAGGAGGAAGATCTGAAAATATAAAGAAAGATGAGAACTAAAAGAAGTGATGAACACAAGATGGAGGAAATAAAGAGATGAGCCCCAAAAAATAATACTGTCCAAGAGTGAGAGAGTCGGAGAGATGGAGCTGAAGCTTCTTCTCCCCCTCTCTCTCTCTCTCGCTCTCTCTCGCTCTCTCTCTCCCAGTCAGCTGGAACCAACACGGGCCGCTCGCGTGACGTCACCGCTCACGGGGGACAAGTTAGGGGGCGTGGCTCGTTTGCATGCTCGAACCACGCCCACTATCACCGCCCACCTACTCTCCAAGACTGGGTGACGCCTTCAGGGCGCGCGGTAAAGTGTGTAAAATATAAACTTCCACATGTGAACGTTACAGTCACATTTAAACCAACAGATTTTATTTGTTGGCCTCTTTGGATCAACAGGAACTGTCTCTAGCTGCTAAATACAAAGATAATCTCTTACAGTACATTCAACGTTAAAAGTATCTGTAAAGCTCCACGAGGCTGTGAATTATGTATCATGTTAAGTAAATAAACAAAAGAGAAACTTTGTGACTGGCATGTGAAACAAAATGGATTCTAGTTAATACAGGTTTTATGTGTTTAATTAAAATCTGCTTCTTGAAATGAGCAGTACTGCTATTAACTGCATTTAGCTAACAAAAACATTAGCATATTAGTAACACTTTGCTTGTTATCATAAATAAACCATATATCACATGTAAGAATGGTTTATAACACATCTCCTCGTGGGAATGTTTGTTAACGTCAAACTACAACATTTAAGTTCATGAAAAGATGGGATAATGAAATGAAAGACAATTTCAGTTGTGAGCAAATTTAATGATATGTAATAAACCTGTAAAATGTCCTAAGCTGCTTAAAACTACATAGTGAGTGTTGGTACAACAATAATAACATGTTTATATTTGACTTATTAGTGAATGACTTTGTGTTGAAGCATCAAATCCACACAAACTTCAGTCAGATGCTTGACTGTGCTCTACTTCTGTTTCCTCCCGTTGCACCTGAATGCAACAGATGTTTGCTTCAACACGCCACGCCCCCTAGTGGTTTCAGCCAATAGCAGCGGAGGGCTGTGAGTGTTGCGTTCAGGCTCCGCTCCCCGCCCATGTTCTTTCTCTCACGCTGTCACTTGCACAGAAACAACAGATCAACAGCAGAAGGATCGAAATCATGAAATCATGAAATCAGTGATGTGTCATCATCTTCCTCCCTCACGTGAGGAAGACGCTGCTGTGACACGTCACTTCCCTCCATCTTACTTCACCTCTCAAAACCCTCCATGTTGTTTCTGACTCTGATACTTGAACATGATCAGTGACGTGTGTGTGAACCACAGTGACCGTGTTCGATACCGTGAAACGGGCGCTGAACGCGGCTCCGTCTCCGGCATCGAACGCTGCACATGGCTCCTGCACGAGCCGACTGTTGCCCACCGGCGACAGTGCCGCGCTGTGATTGGCGCAAACTAGGTCAATCGCAGCCGCTCTCGGCCTCCCATTGGCTGAATATAGGTCACAGTCTCCGCCCACAGGTTTCCCCATGCCAGTGCCGCGTGAGCGTCCCGCAGGAGGGAGGGTGGGGGCGAGGAGGAGGACATTAGGAGGAAGAGGAGGAGAAAGAGGGGGAGGAAGAGGAGGAGGGGGGGGGGGGGGCAGAGGAGGAGGGGGGGGGGGGGGCAATCAAAATCAGTTAAAAATCAAATAAAAATGTATAAAATAATAAAATAATACAAACATAAAAATACTGATTTATTTCACAAACAAAAATATTTGTACTTTTCTAATTTTAAAAAATGTATGAAAATTTAAAGAATGAACTACAAATATATCCCATCTATTTAATATCATTGTTTATTTTACGTAACCAAATCAAACCAGAACGATTAAATGGGATTACAATTGTATAATAAAGTTACAACCTTAGAATTGTAATAGAGATGAATAAAACAGAGTACTAAATATTTTATAACACACAAAATATCAGATCACATCGTAATCTTAGTCAAACAATATAAATAAAAATAAACTCATAAGGCCTCCTGTACTTTTCAAATAAAGAAATGATTTATGCGATACACTTCAATGTTTTCTGTAGATTTTGTTCCATAAATCACATGTAGTTGTGTATTTTTGACCAAATTGACAAACACAAACACTATGATAACTTAATAATGCTAATAACATGATCATATAGGAACAAGCGTTGTGTGTTTGCTGTTATGATTTGACTGAATCATAAATCATCTGCAGCAGCTGCACTTTCCTAGAAGGAGCTGGAGCCTGAAGCTCCTCTGGTGACGGAGCGCTGTCAGGAATGTGTTGGTAGTAAGAGGCCGAAATAGTTTGTGTTCAACACACACCTCTGTATCTGTTTGTCTGTGTGTGTGTGTTGTGCCCGTGTGTGTGTCTGTGTGTTTGTGTGTCTGTGTTGGCAGCCATCATGGGAACAACAGCTTGACTCCACTCATGTGTGATTCAAGTTTCACGATGTGGTTCAGATTGAAATGTTTTCCCTCTCGATCTTTTCTTGCAGCTCAGAAACAGTAATTACCTATGTTGTATGAGAATGGCGCTCTCTAGTGTCCATGTACTGGTAATGCACACTTCCACTTTAACAAAGATTGTTATGGATATTACCAGATGCTCTGACGGGTGATGAAAATGTTCTCATCAGTGGATCTTAATGTTTTTCATCATTATTAATTATAAGTTAAAGACTGATTCTTGCTTCTTTATTTGCAGAGAATGACAAACACTTAATAAATGATGTTAACCTCCTCAGGTCATTTTCAATTCAACACTTGTGTCACGTGACAAGTCTTTGTCTTGTGTACCAACAGGAGAGTTTATAATAAATCATACACATGGAATATTTCTAATAAGAAAGTAATAAATCACCATTCCTTTCTCGGAAATAACAAATTTCTCCTAAAATTAGAGTAAATTAAAGGTTTTGTTTGAGGAAACATTTTAGGAAATCATTATTCCACATGTTTGAATATGATTTATCATTTCTGACAGACTGAGGTGAAACCTTTTCGGTGGAACTTAAATAAAAATAATCTTTCAGCACGACAGCGGACGTAAACATTTCAGATTTTTTTTATTCGTTTTGAGGGTTTTCAACAACTCACTTTTTAAGCAAAGAAAAGGATAGTAATTTAGTAATAATATTACATGTTTTAGTTTTACAGAAAAAAAGAAAAACACATCTGGACAGGACCTAAGTAATGAGCTATGTGTACACGCTTTGTTACAAAAAGTTGGGCATAACTGCGGCGATGAGGGAGAAGGGCCGAGGTTTCAGGGAGGGAGGAAAAAAAAGATCACACTGATACATATACTCATCCCGCTGTGTTACAAAGAGCCCCCCCACTCGTTCCCTCCCACCCGTACAATACCAACAATGATAAAAGAAATGATACTTGGAGTAAAAAACAGCAAATAATCAATATATAATAAAATATAATACGAATTGTACAGTACACTCTGGTTATTTCTGTTCTCCTTTTCAAATCCTGGACACATTAACAATTTTGAGTCGTTTCCCTCGTCAACACCTCTTTTTAAAAAAACCACAAAAGAAGTGTACGTTAAAAACAAGGTCACCAACACTTCACTGTTTTCTCTGAACTCATTTTTTCCTCCTTTTCAGTCACTTTCAACACGTGGGCCCGTCGCGTTCACGAGGCCGAGTCCGGTCACGGTTTCTGTTTTCTTCAAATGGGGTTCTATCTGCAGGGCACGTTGTCCGAGTATCAAAAGAGAGAGAGATTCTCCACGGGTGGGGGGGGGGTAACAGATAAACAGACAGAGCAAGAGACGAGGACTACGCTGTGTAACTGGGAGTAATGTGTAAAAATAAACTGGTACTAAAAAGGGTCCTCACTTCTACAGTAGGCCTCGGATCCATATTCATGTGGAAACACTGCTAACGGGAGAAGTACAAAATCAGAAACATAAAAGATGGAGGACAGTGGATGAGGTGCTACTAAGTCGTCACGTGGTCTAAAGTTCCTCCGCCGTCGGGGAAGAGGAGACAGAGTGGTTCGGATTCTGGGCTTTTTGAAGTCCGTGTTAATTCATCTACCACCTCCGCAGGAAGTGAGGTCACAGATGCGTCTGCGTGGGGGGGGTTACGGCAGTGACACGAGCCCCGCCCCCCACCCTCCCTCCCTCCTGGTTTTGTTAAAAACTTGCTGCTTCTTGGATTATTTAAGAAAAATAAACATCAAAACAATCTATTCTAGAAAACAGTTTGTCTCTTTACTGACTGTACTCGGTCAGAACTGTTGATCTCTCTGGCTGGACCAGAACCGGGGCCGTCAGCGGCACCGGTGAGCCCTCAGCGTCGGACTGGTCCAGAGACGATGGAGATTTGATCTTCATCAGTCCCCAGTCCACGCTGCCGCTGCTCATCCCCCGGCAGGACAACTTGTGGCGGGCCAGCAGCAGAGGGTTCCAGAAACGGCGTCGGCATTTGCGGCACTGGAACGCAGCTTGTTTGAGGTGCTGGCCCCGGTGCTTCAAGGCTTTGTGTAACGAGCTGCTGCGCCTCCCACACACCAGGCACCGCAGTCGGGCCGGGCGGCCTGAGTTTCTCGGCGGATGCCTGATGGCGTGGTGCACCAGCAGAGAGCCGTGCTTGGCGTAGGTGGTGCTGGGGCAAATGGGGCAGGGAAAGCGCTTTAATGGGATTTCCATGGACGTGAGGCCCGAGACTTTGACGGCGCCGCCACTCCACGACTTCACCCTCATGATGCCGCCCTTCATCCTCAGCTGAGCCAGGAGCTTCTTCTTGTTGATCTGCGCCTGTAGTCGCCCTCTTCGCTTCCTCAGGATCAGCAGCTTCTTGCGAGTGTCTTTGCTCAGCGGCACTCCAACCAGCTTCCCGTCTCTCATGATGCTGTGGATCACCACTCGCTTTTTTTTCTTTCTGGGCTTTCTGGTCTGTCCTTGTCGCTTTTGGAAGTTTTTTGAGTGGTAGTGAAAAGGATGCTGCAGCTGCGGCTGCTGCGGTGGCGGCTGCTGCCCGGCGGCGCCCTGCTGCATGTGGGCCGGCCCGGTGTAGTTGGAACCGGATCCTGAGTCGTAGAAGAGGGGCGGGTATCCGGTGGGCTGGGACTGGTTGACCCGCTGGCCGCCGCGGTCGATTCCGTGCTGGGACAACTTGTGGCGCACTAAGCTGTTGGAGTAGGCGAAGGCTTTTCCACACACTTCACAACGAAAGGACTTCTCCAGGCCGACGCCCCCCCCGTGCACGGTCTGCTGATGGGCCGTCAGGTGGAAGTAGTGTCGGAATGACTTCCAGCACACGGTGCAGGTGTACAGCCTCTGGGAGGGGGTGCCCGTGGTTGGAGATTTTTCTCCTTGGGAGCAGGAGAAGTAGTCAGAGTTCCCCGAGTTGGCGACCTGACTGATGGCGGCGGCGGCGCCTTTGACTCGCCGGCCCTGGTTGTCGATCTCCCCTTTTCTGTGCAGCTTCCCGTGTCTCACCAGACTCTGAGCGTAGGCAAACTGCTTCCCGCACAGGTTGCACTTGTAGTTCTTCTGACCCGAGTGCACGGTCAGGTGCTTGGTGAGGTGGAACGGCTCGCGGAACATTTTCCCACACACGTCGCAGGAGTGAGGCTTCTCCCCGGTGTGGACGCGGGTGTGGCGCCGCAGCGTCTCCGCCCTCCTGAAGCGTTTGCCACAGGCCTGACATCCATACGGCCGCTCCGAGCCGTCCCCTGGCGGCGCCGGGTTCCTCCTCCTCCTGACGATGGTGCTCGGGTCCCTTTTCTCCCGGGGCTTCCTCGGCCTCCTGGGCTTTGTGTGGGGGTGGCTGGGGTGGGTTAAAGGCATGGTGGAACCGTTGAGGCTGGACGTGGACGACGGTCCACCCAAGTTACCAAACCCCAACCCCCCCAGCAGGCCTCCAATGATATCCCTCCTCTCTCCTTCCCGGCCCTCGTTGTTTATGTCACAGGAAGCCGCGGCTGCAGCGGCGATGGCCGACATCGCACTGCTGGTGACCTCATCCTCCGAATCATCCAATAGGGAGGAGAGGGGGAGGTGTGGCTGCTGCTGTGGTAGCTGTTGGTGGTGGTGATGCTGCTGCGGCTGCTGACTTTGAGGATGGGGATGGAGAGTTGGGGCTAGGGGGGCTTTACGGAGCGTCGGGTTGGTCATGTCACCGGAGAGGGAAGTCGCTGGCGAGTACAGAGACGAGGACTGGGAGCGTCGGTACACGTCCACGCCGCTGTGGTAGGGCGACTGGTTCTGGTAGCGATTTCTGGAATAATCCGCTGCGTACTTGTCATTCGCCATCGCCGCCCCATTGTTGGAAATGCTCTCCCTTTCTCCGCTGCCTTCCATCTTACTGCTGCTCGGGAGGGACAAGCCGCTCCCTCCGGCGCCGGCCCGGTTCTTTGAGCTCCGGGGGGGTTTCCCACAGGCTCCGGAGGCAGCGTGGTTGAGAAGGGAGGTGCTCTCACGGAAACATCGCCCGCAGGCCGGGCAGCGGAACGGCTTCTCGTCGTGGATCTTCTCGTGTCTCGTGAGCGACTCTCGGCGGTTGAAGGACTTCTGGCAGATGTTGCAGCCGAAGGGCCGGTTCTCCGAGTGGGTGACGCTGTGCTGGATGAGGTGACCCCTCTTTTTAAATTTCTTTCCACACTCGCCACAGCAGAACACCCTCTCCGGGCTCGGGGAGTTACAGTCCGACTTCCTGCTCTGGCTCTCTGGTGTCAGGCCATGGCTGCGGAGATGCCTTCGGAGGCTGGAGAGGTGGGTGAAGGTTTTACCACACTCACCACAGTGGTAGAGGGGCTCCGGCTCGGTTTGGCGAGACGAACTACTGCTGTGACGCTCTCTGGATTTGGACATCTGCTGGCTACCGTTGGCTACGAGCACAGAGGTGGAGTTTGAGGAAGGCGGGGCGGACGAAGAGGAGGAGACGCTGGAGGAAGACTGTTGCTGTGAGGACGGCGAGAGAAGAGAGGAATGCTGCGACTCGCCTAACCCAACTCCCCCAGGCCCCCCCCCCACCAGGCCTGATGAAGAACCTTGACTGAGTCCACTCGAGTTGCCGCCGGGCTCTGATTTCCTCTGAGGCAGGTAGCCCGCCATTGCTTTCTTTCGCCTGCTCCCCCCGCTGGAAGTCGATGAGCCGTCCCCTGACTTTGAATCGTCTTTAGACAGGGACAGGTGGAGAGGAAGAGGGAGGGGGAGGCCGGCCTCTTGCTGCATTAGCGATGCTATCTGGTTTGAGGAAAGGACCGGGATACCCTGGAAATCAAAGCCACCCAGTGGGGCTGGCTGGGGGGCCGGGTGGAGGGGGTGTGGGTGGTGAGTGTGGCTGTGTGGATGAGATAAGGCGTGAGGGGTCAGCTGCTGTTGCTGCTGCTGAGGCTGCGGAGCCGAGTGGCTGTGGCTGTGGGAGGAGTGGAGG
Source organism: Platichthys flesus (assembly GCF_949316205.1). Classification (NCBI taxonomy): domain Eukaryota; kingdom Metazoa; phylum Chordata; class Actinopteri; order Pleuronectiformes; family Pleuronectidae; genus Platichthys; species Platichthys flesus. The sequence continues at coordinate 1,401,122 of NC_084961.1, forward strand.
GCGGGGGGAGGCGCCAGGGCCGAGTTTGAGTCTGTGGGCCCTTGGCTGAGGCCTAAGCCCAGGTGGTTGTGAGTGCCTTGCTGGACGAGGAACTGCTCCAGGCTGCTGTTGGTGGGGACCCCAGACAGGAAGTACTGGTTGGCGGCGAGCATGCAGCTGAACTGCTGGTGGAGGCTGCGGGGATCGGACTGGCCCACTAAAGGGACCGTGGTGCTGCCAGAGGGGATGTTCGAGGCAGAGGTGGAGGGAGTGGGTGAGGAAGAGGAGGGACCAGAGGAGGGCTGGGGGATAGAGAGACCCGGGTGCAGCGGCGGAGGTGGAGGCGCAGGTGTGACGACTCCCCCGATGACCCCCGAGCTTCCTCCACCGCCCCCGCCAAAGTCAAAACGCCCCATCCCCGAATGGAGCTGCTCCTGGGCCAGCGCCGCCTCGGCCGGGTGGAAAGGCCGCAGAAACTGAGGGTACCCCGCCGAGGAGCTGCCGCTGCTGCTGCTGCTGCTCATCTTACTCGACTTCCTGGAGCTGTGAGACGAGGACGACTGGCTCTGGTGGGAGATGGAAGTGGGCGGGGCACCCATTTTGGCAAATAATGATGAGGAGTCGGCGAAGGCGTTGCTCCGCGAGCTCTGGAGGGATCCGAGGCCGAGGCCGGACAGGAGGCTTCCGGAGGTGTCGGCCGAGGGCTGGTGCTGCTGCTGGAGCTGCTGCTGATGCTGCAGCTGCACCTGCTGTTGGTGACTCAGTTGTCGTTCCAGCCCCAGTCCTTTGAACTGATGGGCTTGGTGTCCACTCAGCATCTCTAGAATGTCCATCGGGTACTTGCTGAATTGAAACATCTTCCAATTTGGCTGTGACAAAGGGTCCCAGGGCAACAACTACCCTGTGCACTTAGTACGTAGGTGCTGGTAACAGCAGTGAAACCTTATTAAACTAATAAGGCGTTTTGTCAGGAGGTAGTACTGTCGTGATTTCTACCAAAAACAAGTCTCTGTAATCCACCAGAAGCCGATGCTCGAGTTTCTCACATAAATATATCAGAGGTGAGTCAAAGTCTCCATTCAAGAGTGAGGCCTCTAAGTGCTTCTGTGGGATGTTATAAAAAGGTTCATAAATAGCCAGTATACTAAATCATACTAAAAAACTGTAGTGTTCCTCTAAAGTGTTCCATAAGCGTGTGCCGACTTAAAAAATAAAAAACCAGGTCAGCGGAGGGTGTCCGTTATTTCAGGAGAGGATGAACCCTCACTGCCCGTCTGTCCCTCGTGGAGTTCCTCTGGGACCTGAGGACAGAGAGCGGGACAAAGGAGGACGAACGTCAGAGAGCGATTCGGTGACATGTTACCGGGCAGATGAGCAGTTTGGCACCGTTACTCATCACCGGAGCTTTTCTTGTCTTCAGAACATATTTAACTCTCCAGCACCAAAGACCTCAACTGGTCTCTGGTGACGTTAAACTATCATGTTCCAACAGCGGTGAATTTCATGCGTTTATAATTAAGAGTCTTTCCCCAAACAAAAGGGTTAGTTAGTTAAACTCTGCAAAAATAACGATTATTATAGATATTGTGGTTTTTATTTTTGATCGATTAAAAGAGGATTATGACAACAACAATCAACAGGTTAAGAAAAATAAACATTTGACATAATTATTTGTTTTCTAAAATGTGTCCAGATGATCACGGCAGTCAAATCGTTAATAATAAGATGAATAATCTTTTGACAGAAAATATATTTGATTATTAATAATTTGTCATTTTTTAAATAAATCATTGAGTCAAAACTGTTTGCATCTGCAGCTTTTTTACCAATGGGATGATTTGCTGTTTTCCTCTGTTTAATATTATTCAAGCTGTGGATTTGGGTCTGGACTATAAATTAGGAAAAACAAGATATTTGTTGATACCAGCTTGAACCTCAACGCAGATTTAATAAATCTATAAAATTACTATTCTCTGCTGCATTTACACTAGTGAGTGTAGCAAACAGAGGAAGAGAAGAGGAGCTGGAGACACCACAGGACTCCTGTCCAGCTCCTGCAGGAGAACATGGCCGCCTGTCACCTCCAACACACACACACCCCCCCCCGACCTAAATGCCAGATTAAATGAGAAAGAAATGGCGGCCTAATGGACAGTGTCTTTGTGTGTGAGGAGAAAACACGAGCTGCTGATAACCAACACTCGAGCTCCACAAATCCCTTCTGTCCAAAATGAAACGTGATCTTTAGAGTCTGACCTTATTAATTACCTCCACTGATTATGATCCCGTTTGGTTTCTGCGGCTCCGAGGTTTTAATAACCAATTAGGAGGAAAATGTTTTCATACAAACATGCCACAGTAACACGATACAGCAATTCACCGCCAATACAGAATCGGATGCTTCCTCGTTTTATTTCTAGCGTCCGCTATCACTCGACACCACAACGTGTGCGCTGCCTCACAACACATGAGATCGGACTTTTCAGACAAGACCTTCTATCAGATCTATCATTTCTGCTTCTAATCCAGAGTAATGATAATTCAATGTTAAACAAAGTGAGTTCATGTCAATGCAAAACGCTGTAGAACTTGTTTTAACAACAACAACAGCAAACTTGGTGATTCATTTTCTTTCAGTAAACAAATTGGTTAGTTCATTGGTTGCTTCAGCTCAACACCAACAACACCTGAGTTCAGCAGAGACCTGCTTTAATGCTGCACTTACTCCGGTATGACCCAGTGACCCTGAGAGACTAATCTGCATTGTTTTAATACAGATATTAAAACTTTACAGAATAAACTGTGCAGAATGTTTATATTTGACCCCCTGTTGTGTATATCTGGTTGTTTTTGTGGTCTTTACGTCTTAACGCTGACCCCCCTCCGCTCTGCACGAACCATTCTCCCCCGAGACCGACACCAGAGAAGCCAAACATCCTCGCAGCTGCGTGGAGGCGAGCGACACCGAGGGACTCACAACACAAGCTCATCAGAGGTGTCGCCAAAACACAGCAGTAAAATTAGATCCCATGAGTAAACCCCAATACAGATTAACCTCTGAACTATATTAATAAAATATGAAACAGCAACCATCGAACAAATGACCCTGAAATGAGATCCTCCCTCTCTTCACCTGCCTCACACGTTGAAATACAGAAACTCTGAGCTTCGCCTTTTTTATTTTGTAATAATCGGAATCTGATATGAACCTGGTTTAACTTTTGCGACAGAAAATATTTTGCAAGAGGTTTTTTTCAATTTCGTGTCCAGTTTGTTTGACTTTTATCAAATTGTGTTATTGTGGATAACTGCGTGAATATTATCAAAAGATGGCAGGAGCAGCTTCTTACAGTCTGATTCTGCTGCTCTGTGCTTTTATTAATATCATCAATTGGTCTGCGGATTATGTTTTTTAATTAATTGAAAGCTTTGTCTATAAAATACCTGTAAACGTTTTTCAGTGACTGTTGGAATATCTTAAACATCAGACCTAAACTTTAAAAGAAATTAAACCTTTAACTCAGTATCAGCACATATACAACTTTATTAAATCTGAGTCAGATCTCATCCTTTCAGAAACATGAGCTCATTAATCATCCTTCTGATGTGAAGTGATGTCGGCACAGTGGGAAATTAAATCACAACTTATTGGATCATAACTTTACTGGGTATCTTGACCTACTTTTAACTTTAGACCCTATTTCCAGTCCCAGAAAACAGTGAGTGAAAGTCTCGTTAGGTGATTGTTAAACCCATTAGCTCTGAATTATTCCATTATATTATAAATACTGAAACAATTAGACATTTCCTTTCAGAAAATATTTGTAATAATGACTCATGAGGGTCTTTAGTATTATCGTTGTGGATTTTAAAAGGTCATAAAGTCACATTTACTGGACATAAGACTCTGTGATGTTTCTTATTCCTCCATAAATTGGTAACAATGTAAAACTGATATCTATGAGTAGTAAATGTAAATTCATAGATTTAACATTGTGTTGGTTATTTTCAGGTTCAGCTGTTGCAGTTTATGTCTATGTCTTAATCATATTGAATAAGTATAATTCCTCAGTTGTAACGAAGATGTAGAAGTAAAGATAGTTTTGTGCAGCAGCTTCTTGTGCAGCCCAGGATCAGATGATGCATTTGCTGCAGACACACGAGAGTTGTTTAGAGTCGGAGCTGCTTCTTCACATGTGCAGAGTTTGAAACCACACATTACTCATGATGTGTGAAGACACTGAGATTCATGCTCTTCACACTGACACTGTGTTGTGATGTTTGTGTCTCACCTGCTGAACCGCAGCTCGTCCGCCGGACCTCAGCTGCGTGTGTCCGGGAGGGAGACGCAGGATCTGTCCGCCTCTTTCGCCACAACCCGGAGACTTCAGGCCGTCAGTCTGAAACAGAAGCCCCGATGTCCGAGCAGGTTGGACAGGGACACACGACTGTTACCACAGGGTCTCTTAGCATCCGTCACTCAGCTGCAGCACAGACCTCCTCTAATGCACCGAGACCTCATGAACACTGGAGTGTGTTAACACACAGACACACACTGAGCTCCGAGTGAAGCAGTCAACACACACATCTGAGTTTAACAGTTTATAAAAACACACAAACGGACATGAAGGACGTGTCCCGGTCCGTTAGCACCGCGCTAGCAGCGTTAGCCGAGCCGCTAGCAGCGCCTAGCCCAGCAGCTAAGCTAGCTACCCAGCTAACAGCCCCCCTGCTGTAAACGGCTCGTATTAGTTTTTATTTAGTTTAGATCTTATTTACCGTGCAGCCGGTGACGTGTGTGCGGGGGAGAAGCTCAGAAACACGGCGCTGAGACGCTACCAACATGGAAGAGCTCCGTGGGAGCGGGGGAGCTGCTGCCTGTCCGCGGGGCCTCACTATCCATGGAAAAACACAGAAGGGCCTGGCTCTGCTCCGCGTCCGTCCCGCGTCCGTCCCGCTAACACGGCCCGCTTCCGCTGCTCCGGCCCCCGGCCTCCATCCTCCTCCGCGCCGCCGCCTCGCTGCACCTTCACGGCTCCGCTTCGCTCCAGCGGCGCCTTTGTTTGCTTCCCGTTGCGGTTTCCCCTCTGCGGGCCTCTGCTGCCTGGTTTCCGGCCCGTGTCGGTCCTCGGTGTCCCCCCGCGCACACGACGGCTCCTCGGATGCTGCTGGCGTTAAAATGGTAGTTTCCTGTCTGCATAATGGTTCCGGGTAGCGCCAGCAGCAGGTCGGTCAGTCCGGCCGACACCTCTCCACCGCCCCGCTCGCGTGCACCTCTGCCCCGGGAGAGAAATATGGATCCGTCTGTGCAGCGCGATGCGCGTGAACACATGCAGGGTGGGTGTGTGTGTGTGTGTGTGTGTGTGTGTGTGTGCTTGCGTGCACGTGCGTGTGTAGGCACGAAAGTGCTCCATTATAAATCACTGAGCATCATTAAGGACCCTGTTAGTGTGTGTTTGCACGAGTGTGTGAATGTGTGTGTTTTCACACTAAGTGTGTGAAATGATAATTAGTCAATTAAAGATATCATTACGCGTGCTGCATAACATAACAGTGTGTGTGTGTGTGTGTGTGTGTGTGTGTGTGTGTGTGTGTGTGTGTGTGTGTGTGTGTGTGTGTGTGTGTGTGTGTGTGTGTGTGTGTGTGTGTGTGTGTGTGTGTCATGCATGTGATGCTGGTGACTCAATTTATATTCAATTAAACTTACAGTAGTGTTTCTGTACTTATACCTAAGTGAGGACCGGAAGCATAGACCCTGCAGAGTGAGGACATTTGGACCAGTCCTCACTTCTCTTCTTCACAGGACTGTTTCGGTGATAAGACTTCAGGGTTAGGGTTATAATTAGGATTTAGTTTGGATGGTAAAGGTTAGGATGAGGGGCATGGGAATGCATTATGTCAATGACAGTCCTCACTAAGATTCAAGTGTGTGTGTGTGTGTGTGTGGTTGGTGCAGGTATTACGTATGTTTTGGGGACCCTCTCATTATGGGGACTTGTCTTCCTGATGGGGACAGAAGCATTGAATGATAACGTAAATGATAACGATAACGTTTAATTTTTAACATTTTATTATGTAACACGTTTGACATGTGTTAAGTCAGAGTTTCGGATATTAGTTCAGTACGTAGTAACTATGGTTAAAGTGAGAGTGAGTCATCAGGAAATCAGTGTAAGCCAATGTAATGTCCTCTGAAGACATGGAGACAATACTTTGTTTGTGTTTTAGAGACAAAAACAGAGACAAATTGACTCTGCATGTGTTTGACTTTTCATATACACACATTTCAAGCAATAAAACCTGTTGGAGGATGTACAGTACACATATCTTATTTATTTACATTTCAAATACGCACAATACTCTGCAATTGAACTCCTTTTTTTGCACTTCTGGTTAGACGCTAAACTGCATTTCGTTGTATAAGTACTTGTACTGTGCAATGATAATAAAGTTGAATCTAATCTAATCCAATAAGGCAATATATAAAAATAATATCAATATGGCGCTTATGAAAATACATCTATTGGGTGAAGAACAAATGAATAAACAAAGTGTGACTAAAAGCTCAGTAAGAACCCTAACCCTAACCCTAAGTTAAAGGGTAATTTCACCAATTAACAGATTCAAACTACACATAATTTCATGTATTCATCCTGAGAGTCTCGTTTGTGTTTGATAAGGTTTGGAGACAATCTGCTGTCTCTCTAGCACAAAAGTCAAAATGGCTTTTATAGTCTCTGTCTTTACGTATCATGTTTGAAATATCATAAAACAAACAGGAAACAGAAATATCTGTTCAGTTCGTCCAGTTTAAACTTCTCCATGTTTTCACAAAGGTCGGATCAGGACAGTTCTGCTGCGGCTCTAGCTTCCCTCTGTAATTCCCTCACGTTCTTATATCTGAATGACTGTTGTGAATTTATTAAGCTGTGTTCAAGTGGTGGGTGGGATGTGATGCAGACGTGTTGTTCCCCTGTGGAGCCTCAAATTGCTCCCTCGGGTGCTGAGACACAAGGAGGCGGGACTGGTTATGGAAACAACACTGCAACACTGCAATGAAAGGTCAAACATGCTTTCAGTTTAATGAATCTGCTCCTCATTAATTCAAAATTTGTGGGTAACATAAAACTAAGAGAACATTTGAGAAACATTTTATTTTCTGTGTAGTGTGGAATCGTTTAATCTATTCATATAATAACTGAACATGAACCTGTGAACATGACGAGTCCAGTTTCATCAAACAAGCCACACAAACAACATTTAGTGGGATTTTTTTTTTTTATTGTTATTATCAATCAAACAGTATGATTTCTACAAACGCAAGAATCCATCACCAATAACAAAGGGGTTGCACATCTGTGAGACCTTTGTCTGGATATTCTTGGAAATAGACATATAAGGGGATGTAATAAATAAATGTATCATACAATTTGAGGTATGCAGAGTAGCTTTGAGAATACAAATGTGGCCATGCCTCCCCCTCGGTGGCAAACACACACAGGCACACACACACGTACACACAGGCACACACTCACACAGATCAGGGGGAGCATTTAACCAAACAGATTACAACATGAGTATCAGACCTTTGAAGCTATGAGGAGAAATGAGAAAGAAAATACAAACTGAATTTTTCACGTGTCATTTACATTTCCCCTCCCGTTGTTTATTTTTGCCTCTTCCTCTTTTAAAAGTTAATGAGATGTTTTCAGTGTCAAAACCACAGAACCTTCTGAGTCCTTTCAGCCGAAGGCAAGTTGCAATACAAACTCCTCCATGACCCTCAAAAAACCCTCGTTCTTCCTTCTTCACGTGTATTGCAACTTTCAAAAACTGAGTTAACACCGTTCGTCGAGTCGCATTTGTGTCTTTAAAGTTCTGTTTGAATGAGCACAAAGGAGAAAGTAGCTTACAAAACACAAATCGCTTTTTGCAGGTACACGTTCAAGCCACACAAGCTCGTTGAGCGAGCGATAACTGACACACTCGGCTCTTTCACTTCTGTTCAAATACCAAAAACGTGACACAATATATAAGCCTTCCACCGTTAAACATGTTCAAACGTCTGAAAAGTCCTCGCTTCGGTGAACGTAGCTCGACCAGAGAAGCTGTGATTGATCAGTGTTCCCTTTTTTTTTTTTAAAGAAAAAGAAATAATAATTCAAATCAAACAAGGACAGGCCTTTAAATTTCATTACAAGTTGATATGAACACGTAATGAGACTCGGGCGTTAAAATCGTCTCCGTGTGCTGAAGACAAAAACCGAGTTCTGTCAAAAATGAGGTTCAGCATTCCTAAGAAGAAGAAGAAGAAGAAGACACTGAGAGAGTTACGCACACGGGCACACAAATGAAAACAGACACATGTACATTGACACATAAACACACGCTGTGAGCTCATCAGTCAGCACTATGACATCATCAACACTGGCTTCTGACATCGTCATGCGGTTCCGTCTTTTCTCTTTGATTGCATCATATCTTGTTGTTGAGTGTACAAATGTTTTTCTCTTTTCTTGTTTTTAAAATTCCACTAGAAACTTTGAATGTTGAAAATCCAGGGTTGTAGCTTAAAGTTCAGAGATTTAAAAAAATAAATGCGTGTTTCAACAAAAAATAAATAAGCAAATCAAAAATAACCATCGTGATGAAGAGAGTCTGATCGAGGGGAGGGGGGGGGGTGATTACATGTATGACCATAAACCATTAACACATGAGCACACATGTTTGTACTTAAAGACTAAAAGTGCCTGGCGGCAATCACATCCGTCGTTATCGAGGGGAAACAGAAAACCTCAGAGAGGGTGACCCCCCCCCCCCGAGAGGGTGACTCCCCCCCGAGAGGGTGAATCCCCCCCGAGCGGTCACAAGGTCCATCTCACAGCCAGAGCAACTAAAAAATGTACAAAATATGACATCATCATGGCCAACACTTCTCCCGCCGTGCTATCGAGGACTCGGGTGTTTTCACATGTTCCACTAAAGTTCCTTTGCAGTGAATTCCTTTGCATGTTTATATATTTTTTTCTCTACACGTATAAAAAGATGGATGTTTGCACAAGCATGCCCCCGGGACGCTGACACATGGAAATGAGAAGCAGACGCTGTACAGAGCACAGACACAAAGATAATTCGGTATAGCCCTTAGTGTGAAGTGTCCATTGTCCCCGGCCTTGAACCCGTCTGACCCCTTTTCCTCTCCACACGAGGCGAGCGGCTGAATTCGCAGGTAACGTGCGCCGTCGTGGACGAAAGGGAGGATCTGCTTAACGGCAATCGGTCGCAAAAAAACAGTAACGTCCGACTTCCAAAACCTGGAGTGTGAAACAGTGTTTGAGGGACGTTTGCTGTGTCAGCGTCAATATTAAAACGTTTGACCCACACAGAGTCTTAAATCTTCAAATTCATTTGATTACGCAAAGGGTCACAGCACAATGATCAACGCTCACGAGAGTTCACTGTACAAAGGCCTTGAGTTAAAGTGGATTGTAGTGGATCTTAAGGCCCCGTCACACCAGAGAGTGGGACATTAAAATTCATCAGAGTCTTTGTGAAATATTTGGATTTAAAAACTCTCGGAGATGTCGAGACTCCCGAGCAGGACTGTCACTTCAGTTTTTATTAAAACTTGTTTGAATTGTAAATATACAGTTTAGAAGCGTATCATACAGTTTGAAGTAGTTTGCCTCGTGAACCAGCGGAGGGCGCTTGACCTGCTGAGCTCTCGACCTATCAGTAGAGTTAGCCAGTATTGTTACGTAGTTTTGCTGAGAAAAAGACGGATGCTAGCAGGCAGAGGCGTCCTGACGGAACAATCAAAGACATTAACGGGGCGGCCTAACGAATACAACGAACAAAGTTTGCTGAATGTAAAAAAATTTCAAACTTTAATTTTTGGGAAAAGTGACAGCCCAGACAGGGTTAGCTGTGAAACAACAGAAGCTAATTGCTAAAATGCTAACCAGCCAGGACACAGCACAGGAAAACTGGCATTTTCTTACATTACACAATTAAATAATCATGGGGGAAAAAAGCTTAACGAGCTCACGGGATTAACGGGCTAACAGTTAGCAGCTAGCTTCTCAGCTCGCTCAACAAATTCGACAAGTTCACAGTTTAATCAAGACGTATTACTTCACCACAAATGTCTGCGTCATTCCCCGTCTAGAAAAAAACTGGCTCTTTTATAAATAAATAAAGGTGAAACGCGTCGCTTATTAGCCACGCTAGCTTACAACGATTCAGATTTATTTATTAGCGTAATTCACAGTTCACCAAAGTTAATCTCGTCATTAAGATTGAATTAAATCCAGTGATCACAACCATCACTGAACCCACGCTGGTGTGACTGGGCGCCTTTACAGCAGCAGCTCGTTTACATTTAGATTTTTGCCGAATAAAGGCATTAATTGTATTTTCCACTTGTTTTGTGAATCGAACCACAAATCCATCATGTGACAGATAACTGCATTCATCTGGATTCAACCTTCATGATAGTCCAATCACAACAATGTTCGGCCTTGAAATGACAAACTGGCTGACTTCAGGATAAATAATCGTTTTATACACAAAGTCCAACAGGGCTCCTTATCGTTAATATCAGGTTAAATCTTATAAAAGAGCAACTTGTTTGGTTTTAAATACTTTTATAAATACAAAGACAAGCAAACCGGTCTGCCTCTGCCTCGGCGCTCCCCGTCATCCACACTGGATTCAAAGACAGAGAAAGTTCTGTCAGAGCGCTCGAGGACTCAGAGGACAGCGCAATAAAAGTCGAGGACAAGTCAATAAATTATAATCGCCGGGTATCCTTCAATAAAAGTCACAGCGAATACCCAGCAGCCTCAAAACTTCACTCATACTGTATTTTTTGCTCTGTTGAAGTGGACGTGTGTGTCTTCCCTTTGCAGAAAATGGCTGAATATTCTTTTCAACACGCGAAGTGGCGAGGAGGGAATCAAGTGGCTCTGCTCACTGGGAGGTTACTGGTGTCGTCCACCACTCGGTGTGCTGGGATGGGCTCGGACCTCTTCCTCATTTCTCTTTCAGACGCCTCGTCTTCCCACTAAATGCCTCAACGCTCTCCTTCCCTCGTCCTGTTTTATATCCTCGGCCTTCACCTCTCCTCCCTCTCTCTCTCTCTCTCTCTCTCTCTCTCTCTCTCCCTCCTCCTCTCACACCGTCACCTCGTTCTTACTCCCAGTCCGCAGTCCGTGGCCCCCCCCTCCTCCGGGGATGAAGTGCAACTGTTCGATGGTGTTCTGCCTCTTGTTGGCGAAGGCCATCCTCCGGGAGTTGGGGTGGCCTCCGCCCGTCCCCCCTCCACCTCCGCCGTGGCCCCGGTGGGGGTCCCAGCCACCGTGCATGCCCATCCCGGGCATGGCGGCGGAGCTGCGCTCGTGGTCGTGGCCTGGCGTCGGGTGGGAGTTCATCTTGATCATGTGGTGGCGCTCCATGGACGGCGTGACGCAGATGTTCTGCTGCGACTGGGCCTTCTGGTGGTGGCTGAGCCGGCCCATGGTGGGCACCATCCCACTTCCTCCACCTCTTTCGCCTCCTCCCATCATCAGCCCCATCGCGATCAGCCGGTCCTCCAGACAGTCAGGGGAGACCAGGAGCCTCTCGTGGGACCTGAAACCAGAGACAGGTTTATTCTGCTGATGTAAAGTCTTCACCCGTCTTTTTGTTTGTCTGTTGTTTGTCAGGCAGAAACTACACAACAGATTTAAACAACACTTGGTGGATTAAACATGGCTCTAAACTTTAAATGGTATAATAAGAAATCAAACATGAAACTTGTCTCTGAATTCAGTCTCATCTAAATCCCCTTTGTTTCCAGGTCAAGAAACAACTGCAGAGCTGAGTTTGACCTTTTCAAAGAAGTCAAATGTTTTAAATCTGAACAGTGTCTGTTATTTCAAATGAACACGATCCCTCACCTCGTCGGACTCTTTAAACTTTAATGAAACTGCTCTGCTCTCGACATTAATCTAATATTTTATTCTCTGATTCCCTTTGCTTTTATTCTGTCTTCATCTCTCCTCCATCTGATTTCCAGACGACCTGCTTCCCTCTCATCTTTCACCTTCTCTGATCTCGTTCCTCTCTCCTTTGTTTTTCATCTCCTTGTCTCGCCTGATTTTCCTCTCATCACACCTCCTCCTCTCATCTTCCTCCTCTCACCTCTGCCGTCCTCCAACTCCTCCGGCCTCTGAACTCACCTGCGGAGCGTCTGCGAGTTGGAGCTCCTGCTGGTGCTCATCATGGCTTTGTAGTACTGGTGCTGCTGGTTCTTGGACAGGCGTGACAGCGTGTTGTCCCCAAGTGCCAGCAGCTGGTCCTGGGAGCGGACGCGGCGCGGCGGCCTGTCGAACGAGAAGCTGGTGTACTGGGTGTTCTGGGAGGGCAGCGGGTACGGGTTCGGGGTGGAGGCGGGGATGTGCGCACGGGGCCGGGAGCCGTTGAGGGGCAGCGTCCCCCGAGAGCCCGGCGTGTATTCACCTCCGTAGGGCAGGTGGTGCTGAGACGAGTGGAAGGACGGCGGCGCGTTGTTGAAGCGGCGCTTGGAGTTGTAGTAGCTGGAGTACTCGTCCAGTTCTTTCTCTGGTTCAGCAAAACAAAGACAGAATCGTGAATTTTAAACACAAGTCATGTTTCTTTATGGATTAATGAGCAAACACTCATCTGCTGATCAGTGTGAAATGACTGAAAGCACCAGAGCAGCTTCTGAATGGAGCTCGCGGTGAGAGCTGTTGCTTCCAAGGTTGAGAATACATTTCAAATCGCAAAAGAAAGAGAGGGAGATAAACAAAAACCATAGAAAATTCAAATGATAAAACAAAGGAGTAGTTGACGGAAGAAAAAGAGGAGAGGAGGGAAATCTTTCACAGGAAAGGAGGTGAAACGCTGTGAAAGATAAACAGCAAAGGGTGAAATGGAGGTGATGGAGTCAGAGTGAATATGGAAAATGGATAATGGAAAAAGAGAGATTGAAAGAAAAGGGGGTGAAAGAGAGGTGTACACTGCATGAGGCTCAACAGGAAAAAGATAAAAGGACGAGTGGAAGAACCAGACTGCAACCGAGGACAGACAAAGCTGTGAGAGACTAAGAAGACATGAACGACGTGAGGATGGAGAAAGGAGCGACAGAAGAAAGAGGAGGAGACGTGGACGGAGCAGTGAGCTTCATTAACAGTGAAATACAGTGTTTCTGTGCTTTCTGCTCCACAGACCACTTTAATCTTCAAAGCATTTCCATGGAAGCAGCTCCCCGAGAGCCAATTTGAAGCTGACCTTTACCCAGCCACCGCTCTACCTCGTCCTCCCCTCTTCTTCTCTCTCTCCCCCTCAGCTCTCCCGCTTCCTTTTGTCTCCTCTTTTTTCCTCCCCTCCTGCTCTCCAGGTTTTCACCGCCATCTTTCCCTTTCTCTCTCTTGCCGTTTTGTCTCGCCCTCGCCCTCCTCTTCATCTCTCTCCCCCCCCACTCTCTGTTTACTCCCGTCCTGTAAGGCCAAATTATCCCTCCGTCCCTCCCTGGCTGCCGACCGCAGACAAAGAAACCTTTATCAGCGTCCGTCTCTCCACGCTGCCGTGTGGGGAGGGACATCATAGGACCAGGGTTCAGGCGGGGGCTGGTTAGAGAGCTCGATCTCTTTGAGACACTAAGTGTTTGAAGACATTCAGCCATTTCATAATCAGACGAGTGAAAACATTGATTCAATGCGACTGGTTTCTGTTTTTGTCTCGTAGCTCGTAGCGCTCACGATTTGCTCTTATGTTTCTGTTTGTTTTAAACCTAAAGGCCTCTGGATGTGGATGATACAGATGGTGCAGTACCACCGGAGATCACCAGGGGGCAGTGAAGCCAGTAGTTTAAGCGAGATGACCAGAAGAGACGATGCTTTTTAGGACGCAGCCGTACGTACGAGAACTTAGGAGAATATCGTGGGTCAAAGATCAGCAAAGCTCTAATTCCACTGGAGGCCAAGCTGCCATTCGCCTTTTGTAAGTGATGCATAATTAAAACCAAGAGTACATCGCACTTAAGAACCAGTAAAGTAAATAAGTCACAGGTGGAACGAATGGAAAAGGATGAATAAAGAATGGGGGGGTGTCTTCACATGACTATAATCAAGTAACAGAGAGAATTCAAGACCGAAGTGTTTCCTCCTCTCGAGTGAAATGAAATAATAAAGAGCTCCATCTGGTCTCGGCTTCCACCTCATTATTGCTTCCACGTACACACACACACGATCGGCCGAGTGGTAACCATCCATCACTCAGCTGCAGAGCCCCCCCCCCCCCTCCACCACCGCCGGCTCCAGCAGTCGCAGGGCGAGAGAGCTTTACACAGACAGAGAGAGAGAGAGAGAGGGAGAGAGAGAGATTGCCAGCCGCTCAAACATCTTTTCTTCCCGATCCACGGCAGCCAGGCCCCTGCAGACCAGCCAGCCAACACCCCTCCCCCCCTATCTCCACATCTCTCCCTCCCTCCAACCCTTTCTCCCTCTAACTGCCTCTCCCTTCATTCTTCCTCCTTCTGCATCTCTATCTCATCCTCAATCGCTCCGTTTTCTTCCTCCTCGTCTGCCCAGTCAGCGTCTTCACGTTTCTCCCATGTTTCTATTTCCTCTCGTCCCTCTACCCCCCCTTCCCCTGCCTCCCCCTTCTTCCTCTGTTCGTTTCTTATCGTTTTTTTATCTCCTTCATTTCCAACCTTTCTCTTCTTCTTGTCATCCACCTCTCACCCTCCCTGATCCCTTCATTTCTTTCCCTCCACTGTTGACTCTGCTGTTCGGCTGTTCAGGACCTGTTTACACGTCCGAGCTGCACCGAGAGGATTATTTGGCTTCGCAGCTGAGTCACAAATCTCCTGGCGGCCATGCCTCTCTGCTCCCGGGAGAATCAGGCGTGTGAAAGTTTGACAAACGGGGACACAATGAGAGACAGAAAAGAAAGACGCAGGGAGGACGAGGGCGAGCTGGCGTGAGAACAACTGGCTCGTAGTCACAGTTTTACAAAGATGTGCTTGTGAGCTTTGAGGACAAAAATCAAAACCAGTAATAAAATCATGATGGCTACACGAGGTGGAGCCAATTCTTCTCTATCGACCCCTGGTGGTTGGCTACAGCACAGGTCATAAACCCTGTCTCCTCCATTTTAGCAGATGAGACATGGACCACGTGCACTTGGACTCACCCAGCCTCTTCAGGGAGCTGTAGCGGTTGATCTCTGGTTTCATGGCGGCGTCGTAGGACGGCGGCAGCTGGGCCAGGTTGTGGAAGGAGTGGGAGAAGGACGGGTGGCTGCTGTTGTGTCGCATGCCGCCGCTGATGATGCTGCCGCCGCCGCCGCCACCTTTCCCGCTACCTGAGAGCAGGCTGGGACCGGAGGAGAGCTGCTGGGTGTTGTTCATACGGGGGCCACGCTCTGGAGAGAGAGAGAGATAAAAGAGGGATGAAGAGAAAGAGGGAGAGGGAGGAAAATGGATTGATGAAGAGTAGGATGATGGTGGTTGAGGGAGAGAATGTGGATGAAGAGAAGGAGATGGAGGATAAAGGAGGAAGAGGATGGAGACGAGGAAGAGGGGATGAAATCAGAGAAGAACAGAAAAGAGAAGAAGAGGAGGAGGACAGAAGACACGAGCGGGTTAATGATCAGTAAACACAGGAAGTGTCTCCGAGCTCCATGGCGACCATCTATAAATACGACTGTGCTGCTTCATCTGAGGCTCCGACACACAAACATATCAACCACATGTAAACACAGAGACACACACAGGGAGTCTGTGCACATTCACATTTATACAAAGTGCAGAAGCAGCACATCGATCGATTCATATAATAAATGATTTATTCTTATGTAAGGCTGGTGGTGAGGGGGAGGGGGAGGGGGGGGGGGCGTCTGTTTTGCAACATGTAAACTCATATCAGTTACATCACACAGGACGTTCATATACAAACAGACGACCCGACAGGAAGTGAGGGGGGGGGGGGTGGGGGGTTCTCTTCTGAAGGTGACGGGTTCGTGTTCATCACAGTGTTACTTCACTTTGTGAGTTTTGGGTCCATGTGACATCGTTCCATCTCTAACTCGAGAGTGTGGACCCCCCCACCCCCCCCCCCCCCCCCCCCCCCCCCGACCCGAGCCCATTGGGTTCAGGTCGGGTTCTGTCACGAGGTAAATCAGGGGAAATATTCAATAACACAATCAGCGAACATTCAATTCACTAAAACCCTGAGAAGCCTTCGGTTCAGCCTCGGTCACTTCAGGCTTGAATCTGACTGTGTAACTGTAGTTTGCTTCGTGGGGGGGGATTTGAGACTGAGCACACGGAGACGCCCCCCCAGCGGTGACCTGACGCTTCTGATTCGAGACGCAGAGAAACTTTATTAACTGGGTGTGAGCAGGAGATGTTTAATAACCGATGTGAGCAGCGGTAAACGATTACACGACTGAGGGAAATTGGCCGTTTGCTGTCGTTTCCTGACCCAATCGATGAGGAGTCCATTCAGGGAGGAAACGGTTATGGGCTGCGATCTCGTTAAGATTACTGTTGGACATATGCTGCTCATTGACCAGTGACAGTAATGGGCAATAATGTGTCTCTGTGAAGCGTCACCCGGGGAACACACACCACATCGACTTCTGCACTGTGCACGTCACACACACACAGACGCACACGAGGAAACAAGTAATGCCAGCTGTGAGATCACATCGTTCTTTAGGAGCAGGACGAAGGTTGAGGGAAATATAACAGATGTTGGGTTTAACGTGTGCTTGTGTGGTTTTATCAGAATTAGCTCGGTCATTTCCACGAGCGCACGTTGTTGGACTCTTTTTGTGTAGCACCTACGACGGCTGACGTGAGGTTTGGTTTTGTGGCGTCACGGTGAAACGAGCCGAGGGTCTGAGTCAGAGAGCTGAAGGGCTCTGATCGTTTCCTCGCTGGAGGTTGTTCACATTATCTAACACCGGAAGAGCGAGAACCAAACCACAGGACAAATATCAGAGTCCATTTCCCCTCTGTGACCTGAAGGGTCGAGCGCAAACGAGCACAGACGAATTAAACTCTTCAAATGGGATCAAAGGCATTAAAGGAAGACTCTGAAATGTTCAAACCCTACAATATGACAGCTTTTTCAATTATTCACTTTATTCCACTGACTGATCAACTGTTTTTAATCAGCTAAAGATGGACGACAGAGGGGACCCCCTCCCCCCCCTCGGACACACAGACAGTGTGACGCCTTCATTGCTCATGGAAAGCTGGTAAATATGAGCATCAGCGTACGGATGTGATTCTTCCCCTGAAGGACACATGTCGATGTAACTGCTCTGAAACGATCTTCATCATCTCATCACGTTTTCACAGAGATCTTATCCAGAATTCTGCAGCGGCCACGTGAGACGCTCTAAATCAGCCTCAGCAAACGTTTCTGAATAAGATCTGAGGATGTGGGAAATGTTCTGGGGGAGATATCACGTGTGCTGGCATTGCTTTTTGGTTTTCTCGGTGCAAAGCCGGAGAAAACAGACTCTGGGAGTGCAGTGACCTGGCTGAGGACCTCAGTTAACGTATCATGTCAGCTGTGAGCACATCACCGCAACACAGAGAGAAGAAGAGGAGGAAGAGGAGGAGGAGGAAGAAGATGGGTTTCCTTCTTCAGCTTGAGAGATTTCATGTTCAGATTTTGTTATGATATCTCTCAGGACCCTGCGCTTGTGCTCAAACGAGGCTCTTGCACCCAGATATTTTGTCGCTTGGACAGATTTCCTGAGCTTCAGCTTCAGCTCTCCTCCTTGTGCTATCGTGAATCGTCTCGGATTTCTTCGTGTCAAGATTACGCGACCAAAAGAATTCCAGGTGTAATGATGACAAATCAAACTGCCCCGTGCTTGTTGTGGTTACTTCTGTTCCTGTAATACATGACATGGATTTCCTTTGCCCTGTATTACAGGAACACAATTCGAAATCAGACGTTTTCATTCATGCAGAGAAGCAGCGGGAGGAGAAGAGCTCAAGCTGGAGCGCAGCCAATCCGACCAATATCTGAGTGCAAGCGCAAGAAGAGGACAGGATCTCGAGTGAGAGCGTTACACAATCTGAACATCAAATCAATAAGATGCTCTTGAATAGAAAAGAAACCCCATAAAAGAGGAAGGAGCACATTTGGAAGCAGGCTGGTGGTGGTGGTGGTGGTGGTGTGTGGAGGGGGGGGGGGGGGGGGGGGGGGGCAGGCTTGCATGAAGCAGAGGGCGGGGCCAGACAACTTGTAGCTCGCACTCTTATCCCTTGTGTGTCACTTTCAACACGCCTGTGTCGTCACAGACACAGATGTGAGTTGACAGTGACACAGCTGTTTAAAGAGCGCAGGACGACAGGCCGTCAAACCAACACAACACAGACACACACAGTGTGGTCGTGAGGCGCCGCCCCGGCCGCGCTGCTGACCACGAGGCTTACCGATGGTCGCAGCGTGTTTGGGGCTGGAAGCACCCCCCTGCTGGTTTAAATGGTGGGGCAAGTTCCCGGCTGCAAAGAGAGCAGAGCTGACAAACTGACAAACCACTGGAGACACGAGAGGCGTGTCGAGTAAGCATTTGTGTCAGCAGAGGGACAGACAGTGGACACACAGGACAGAGAGACAGGCCCTCCAGGAATACAGTGGGTTTATCAGACTGCTGCTCAGACTGTGGCTTCATTTTCATTCAAAACAGAATATTACAGAATATTCAGACAGCAGAAAATGAAACAGCAACGTTTTGATTAATCGCTTTATAATAACCAACATTTGTGAAGTTGGAACTGCTTTTCTCTTTTCTATATCAGCGCATTCTGAAGATATTTGAGTTTGGGATTTATCAATAACAACATTTAATCAAAATAAGAAATTATATCAATAATAATAAATGTTTAAAAACTGTAAAAACCATGTGTTTGTGAGAGATTAGAGTGATTCAGTATTTATAGAGCCTGGATTCTGAGTTAGTGTTTGTGGACGTGCACTTCAGATCCCAACCACACGTCCAGCTCCAGTGAGGAGGTGCTCCAGCTCCGGCTCTGAGGAGCACCTCCTTCACAGGAGCTGCTCCGGCTCTGAGGAGGAGCAGGAGCCTCGACAGCAACAGGGACAAAACAGGCTCGGCTTATTTTCATTTGTTAGATTCATTAGAGCAAATATTCAGATCCCGGAGAGACTGTCGGCAGAGAAGTGAGAGACAGCAGCCGAGCGACAGAGAGACAGAGGAAGTCAGAGAGAGAGAACAGTGTGTGTTGTTGTTGTGTGTTGTTGTTGTGTGTACACACGGTAAACGTACGACAAGACAAATCCATTCACGCTCAGAGAGAAAATATTAGTTAAATGTGAATAAAACAAGAGAAATGTGAATGTTTGAACTCTCATCTGTTGAGAAAACATAAATACATAAATTACAAATTCAAAAAAAATACTGTTTCTTATAAACATATAAAAGATTTATAGTTATCTATATATATAATTAAAGTATGTACAATTATTAGGAAAAGAGCTCAGATATTAGAAATACTAATTAAACATTTAAATAAAGTCAAGGGATTCAGTGACAGTGACATTATCAACATTTAGTTAAATAACACATTTGTAAATAAAAAAGAATAATCATACAGAATTATGTAATATGAAAGTTATATGATTATTATAAATTTTCTAGCATTTTCTTTTTCTTTCTTTTCCTAGTTTTAGAAAATCATTTATTTGAATCTCATTGAGCTCGTGTCTGAAAACAGCTTGATGCTGCGATTGAACTGGGATCTTCATGATTTGGCCTCAAATCTTCTTTTCAGTGTCGGTAATCAGATTTTTGTTTTATTATTGATCTGATCAGTTCTCACGTGAACGTGTGGACACTCACTGCGGTTGTCTTTGCTCTGCAGGACGGGGGTGTAGAGGTTTTTGGACGTGCGTCCGTCCGAGGTGGGGCTGGTCAACATGTTGGTGTTGTTCCTCTCTCCCTGCTGCACGGGGCTGGACTGGTGACGCAGGATGTCCACCAGTGATCTGACACAGCAGAGGACGGACGGAGGGACGAGAGGAGGAGGAGGGAGCGAGACGGACAGAGAGGTGAGGAGGAAGAATATCCAGACAAACAAAATTCAGACGAAATCAAATCAGGTTCTGTGCATCTTGCTTTGCTCCACATGACGTCTGTTGACACCTGGATGGACACCTGGTCTCACCTGGGCATGTTGACGTCTCGGTTTCGGGGTCGGCGCGCCACCTTGCTGAAGGCGATCCTGACGCCCACCGCCAGGACCAGCGTGAAGGAGATCACTCCTCCGATCACGTAGGCCGTGCTGATGTCAGGAGAACCAAACGTGAGCTCACGTTACAGAAAGACAAAACTCTTCTCTTTCATATCTTTGTGTGTGTGTGTCTCCCTCTTTGAGTCCAGACCCTCACCTGCTGGTCTGCAGCGGGAGCGTCTCGAAGTCCGGGTCCTGCTTGCTGCCGGTGGGCGCGGTGGAGGTGACCTGCGGGTCGGCCCACACGGGCGACTTGTAGTTGTTGCAGGCCTCCTGGTCCAGCCGGGTCCTGGCGTGCTCGCAGCAGAAGCGGTAGTGGCAGGTGCCGCAGCAGTAGATGTAGCTGCCTTTGGAGCAGTTGAAGGTGGTGTCGAAGTGGCCCATGACGTCGTAGTAACCCCTGAGGAGACATTTAGTCAGTGATGTTACACAGTTTGTGACCTAATTGACCCAATTCCTACAAACCAGTGGAAACAGAACACAGATATTTAGAAAAACAAAAAATCTAATGTTCAGAAAACATCACATTCCTCAGACTGTCCTTTGCTGCAGCTCCTCTTTTCAGCCTCTGTCTCAAACACCTGGTTTTAGCTCCTGTCCCTTTAAATCCAGTCTGCTCTGATTGGTCAGCTGTTCCTCTCTGTTGTGATTGGTCAAAGGAACTTGCTTTGCCTGGGACATGTTTAACTTTATAATATTTGCCAAAGTTTCCAGGTTGAACGACATGTTTCCACGAAATCATGTCAACGAGCATCGAGGTTAGTTTTATATTGTTTGGTGGGTGTGTCACAGGTATCGTCCAATCAGCAGCGTGTATATAAAGATCTCTACAGCCGTGGCAGCTGCTGTTTGATCTTCATATCAACTGAAACAATGACATTTACTGACTGACTGTGGACTATAGTGGATCTGATCTGGATGTTGGATCATGATCTTGCTGGTTGCTGACCATAGACTGTGATTGCAGCAGAACTGCTTGGCGTGTCATGTTGGGGTTGTCCTTCAGAATGTCTACCCTCATCAATGCTGCTGAAAACTTAATCTTGATGATGTTCTCCTGCACGTGGCATCTATTGCACTTGTGTCCGTCCTGGGAGACGGATCCTCACATGTGTCTCTGAGGTTTCTATGTATTTGTACCTGTTAAAAGGGTTTTTAGTAGTTTGTCCTGACTCTTGCTGAGGGTTAAGGACAGAGGATGTCACACCCTGTTAAAGCCCTATGAGATGAATTGTGATTCGTGAATATGGGCTATACAAATAAAATTTGATTGATTGACTGATTGATCTAACCCTGATACAGAGCATCACTGTTTACATTAAACTTTCACTCTGTTGAGTCGTTTCAGGAGAAATGTTTTCAGTGGAGCGTTCTTTACAAAATGTTTCTCCTTTAAAAGTTGAATATCGAGGAGAATATAATGCAAACACTGTAGAATGAGCTCAAACTGCAGCTGAGCGAATGTGTGCGTGACTCTCCACCTCGGCTGCCAACAGGCTGCTGCTCTGCAGAGGCTGTTTCCAATGAGCTAGTGCACATCTCTCCTCTCTTCTCCCACTGGGTTTGAGGCATGTTGTGAGCTGCCTACGTGCTCCATGCACCATGTTGTGTTGATGGAACAGATCTGATCTGTGCAGCTGGAGGAAGTGTGATGTCTGACAAGATGGAAAATATTCATGTGCGAGCCTCAGAAGAATTTCTCATTATTTTTTTTTCAACACAAGTAGAATGTCTGAGAAAGAAATAAGATATGTTTTAAATATATTTTAGAATTCAGAATATCCACACGTGGAAACTTCTCCGATCGTCAGTTTGTTAAACGCAGGATTCAACCTCAGTTATTAAACTGAAACCTTCTCGTGATCTCACTGCACATCGAATAAAAACCAGGAGAGATTCACGACAGATTCATAGATGGTGTTTGTCATGTGACGTGTCAGCGTCCGATTTAGAGCCATCGCATGTTGCCTAGCAACAGCAGGACGCCTCTGAGTGGAGCCGGTTTATGGAATCAGAAAAAGATTCAGAAGAATCATCGTAATCAGAAGATTCATCAGAATCATCAGGATCATCAGAATCATCAGAATCATCAGAATCATCAGAATCATCAGAATCATCAGAATCATCAGGATCATCAGAATCAATCAGAATCAGATGAATCAGAAAAAGATTCAGAAGAATCAGAAGAATCATCAGAATCATCAGGATCATCAGAATCAATCAGAATCAGAAGAATCAGAAAAAGATTCAGAAGAAGATCATCAGAATCATCAGAATCATCAGAATCAATCAGAATCAGAAGAATCAGAAGAATCAATCAGAATCATCAGAATCATCAGAAGAATCATCAGAATCATCAGAATCATCAGAATCAGAAGAATCAGAATCATCAGAAGAATCATCAGAATCATCAGAATCATCAGGATCATCAGAATCAGAAGAATCATCAGAATCGATCAGAATCATCATCAGAATCATCAGAATCATCAGAATCATCAGAAGAATCATTAGAATCATCAGAATCATCAGAAGAATCAGAAGAATCAGAATCTGTTCATATATTCCATTTATATTTCCATTTATATTCCATGTATATTTCTAACTGTACTTCATATTTATTTACATATTCCATCTCTGCAATTTAACTGCAATTTGTTTGCACTTCTGGTTAGATGCTAAACCGCATTTCTTTGTATATGTACTTGTACTGAGCAATGACAATAAAGTTGAAACTAATCTAATCTAATCATCAGAATCAGAAGAATCAACACATCACAGGGATGAAATAAAATAGAGACATGACATGAACTTCCCTCCACCTCATCAAACTGATTCAACCCATCGTCTTGAATCCAGAAGATCTATCTGATATATTAAGAGTATTTTTAAATCACTCTTTGATTTATTCAATTTTTCCATAAGCTAAATCATGTTAAATCAAACGTCAGCAATTTCATTCAAATCTTTTCATTAACCCTAACCCTTCTGATTTAAAACACGTCTTATTAAAACATTAAACATGATTTAAAGAGATTATTAGTGTAAATTTCAAATCAACATTAGCTTTGTTGTTTACCTGCACACGTCCACATCCACCAGCTGCCGGGGGGGCGGAGCCACCTGGGCCGCCCCGAGTGGAGGCTTCAGGGCGTCGGCCGTCATGTTCCGGGGCAACATGGTCTGAGGGAGGGGCTTCGGAGGAAGCTCGGCCACGACTGGTGGAGCAGGGTCGTCCCCGTCCTCCACCTCGGCCGCTTTGGGCGCCACTTTGGGTCCGGCGGGCGGCGGCGGCAGCCGGGGCTTGTAGCCGGTCAAGAGGAACAAGGTGGAGCTTGATTGGCCGCCGCTGCCGGTCAACGTCCTCGCGTCGCCATCGACAGCGCGTCCTGCCCGGGTGGCGGTTAGCGAGGACACGGCAAGGCAGGAGAACAGCAGGACAGCGAGGGACGAGTGAGACATCCCTCCGGACACTGTGGGTTTCATCGTCTTTACCACAAAGTTCAGGAACCGACGTAAAAAAAAAAGATGGCGGCTCGTTGATGTATAAAAAGGCTCAATATGAAAAGGTCAGACTCTGAAGTCACAGGTTCGAGTCCACGTGGCGCAGGAGCGAAGGTTTATCTCTGGTTCCTCAACGGGCTTCACTCCTTCAGCCTAATGTAAACATGTCTCTGCGTACGAACCCGTCCCTTAAGCAGCTTCTGTAAACATCGAGGTCTGTCAGCGTTTCTCAGGCCCCAGACAAAGTGCCTGTGAAACGGCTAAAGTCTGAAATCATCTTAAATTAAACTGGCCAGAAGTGTAGAATCGTTGAAACAGAAAGTAATCTCTTTTCTTTTCGTAAACAAAATGAGAGCGAGAAAAATGTAAACTCTTAACGAGTCTGCAGAGTTTTCCTTTATGGCACGAAAGTTACAATTCACATAAGAGACGGAGCTGGACACCGTCTGTAAACTGGAGCTGAATGTAAACTTGTGTTTCTCTCCTTCAATGAGCTGTGACGGATGTCGGAAGAATTCTTGTGGGCGTTTGGCACTTCTGTTGTTCTGCGTGGAAACGGACGCGTGAAATCATACGTGGAAAAAAAACGACAACGCAGAGTGTGTGTTCAAGCTCCGCGTGTGTGTTTGTGTGTGTAAACAACACAGCTGGCTGCTTTGAGTGAGTCTAACAAAGCTGTGACCTCTTTCAGAAGGATTTCAGTAAAGGTCAAGATGCTTGAAGTTTTGGTTTAAATCTGAAACGTGGATTTAGACGTCACCGATCTGAGAGAAGTTCTGTAAATGAGCAAGGCATTCACCAAACAGTGATCGACAGCGACGGGATCACAGAAATGTGCGTTCGATTCCCTTGTGTGAGTGTCTCTGCTCTGAGTTGAGCTTGGCCCAGCAGAAGAGAACGAAGGAGGGCTTGGGCCCGGTTCGAGCAGGGCAGCGAGGTTCTGCCCACAGAACAGACATGAAAATGTCCGGATTCATCCGTCAGCACGGCGGAACACGGGAGGACGACGGGGAACTCGGCGCGGCCACGATGCGCCGCGGCACTCGGACGCCCGCCGCCGGGTCACAGGTTCGGTTCGGACGCAGCTCGAAAGAGAAAAGTCACAACTCACGAATCGGCTTTCATGCAAACGGAGGAAATGTGTGTTTCCTGCGCTGACTCCCTGAATGTGTGTGCGTGCACCGACGTGAAGGTCACGTGAAGGTCACATGAAGGTCACGTGAAGGTCACGTGCAGGTCACGTGAACATCGTGAGGCGCTCGGTGGATGTGAAGGTTTCGTATGGCTGGTGCTCGTATGGCTTTAGGTCGCTTCCTCTCACAGACTGAGTCCTCTTACACCGAGAAGGTAAAAACAGTGAAAGGTTTTAAATTGCATGTTTCGAGTGAAAGAAGAGGAAGAATGTTAAAAAGAAGAGAAAAGGTTGAAGAGGTCGCCGGGGTCGGATAAGGGAGGGGCAAGGGGGGGGGGCACGTGAGGAAGAGACGACTCGGAGTGAGAGAAGCTTCTCTCCTAGAAGCAACTGGAAGAAGGAGATAGGAAAAGTGTCAGCAGTGTTTCACAGACTGAGACGACAGTGACTCTCTGAGTCTTTGAGATAGCAGCAGCAGCGGAGGAGGAGGAGGAGGTGGAGGAGGTGGGGCTTGTATTTATCAGCTTCAGACGGAGGCTTGTCAGTCAAACGCCGTCCTGCTGAAGCCGTGTAACGTTCAGTCAGAAGCACTTTGAACCATTAAAGCACTGATCCTGGTCCCGGGAGGAGAAGAGTCTTGAGAGCAGCAGAACCACAGAGAGACGTGAACTGTAGGAACTCTCCTCAGGTGGAACGGGTGGAGGAGCAGGAGGTTGGAGACACAGTCAGCTCGGCTCCTGCTTTTGGTTTCACTTGTAACAAAAGAAACGACAGACGAGACGGGAAGAGGCTCAGGAACCTGGATTCCCAACAGCATCAAGAGGAGGAGGAGGAGGAGGAGGAGGAGGAGGTGCAGCCGTCACCTGCTCGCCGTCTCTTCAGGTTCACATCCACTCCACAGGCTTCACACTGAAGGAGAAGAAAACAGAGAGTTTGATTCAATCTGTGGTTTGTTCTTCAAGTAAAAATGTTTTCAATCTATTTTACTATCTCACTAAATTCATTACATTGAGATTTGTTTTCATCTTTTCCCCCAAAAACCACAACACGTCTGAACATTCTGTCTGAAATGAGATGAATGAGGAGGAAACTTTTCCGGCTTCTTCTTCTGACGAGAAACAAACTCGCACATTTTGTCACAAATCGAAAATAACAATCAAAACAACAGCGAAGTTTACTGAGGCGAAAACAAACCAGGGAATCAAACCTCCGGCAGAACTTGTTGTTCTGTTGATGATCTTGACTTCATCACTTCCTGTGTCAGAACAACAGACTTTCTACAGGAAGAGATGATTTTATATAAGACTCCGGCCTCCAGCATCTTCACGTCAAGCTTATTGAAAGCTTGATTAGACCTGAGACTCTGCTGAATGGAGGGGCCTATGGCACAGACACATACACACACACACACACACACACAGACACACACACATCAGCTGACAGAGGAGATGGGAGCAGCCGTGATCTGACTTTGATAAAAAGAGAGCAGGCGACATGACAGCTGCCATATGGACTCATCTGACAGAGGGGCCGAGCAAAGAGACCACAGATGTGTGTGTTTGTGTGTGTGTGTGTGTGTGTGTGTGTGTGTGTGTGTGTGCTGTTTGCAGAATGAGGCCTGCAGCGTCAGAGACTCAGCACTGCTGTCAGGAGGAAATCTAACAAACAGATCTTTTCTCCCTCTTGTTAAATACTTTCGAATGTTGTGTCTTCGTTAACCTCATGAACTGAACTCTATGTAAATGTCTGCCGTGACCTTTGACCCCCTGTGAAGCCAAAGAACTGGTTTTGGAATGTTTGATAATTCAATGTGCTTGTTTGCCGATATGACAACTTTTATTTTACAGAAACGTTTATTTAAACATTTGACATAAACAAAAATGTTTATTTCTTAATTCCACTTGGAAACAAAAGAAAAGGGATCAGCAGCAGCAACACAACTCTGCAGCCAACACAAGCATCAGAGCTGCAGCTTCTAAAGACAAATATGTTTTAACACACAGCATCAGAAAGATAACATGCAGAGAATAATTATCAAATTATATTTAAAAAAGGACGTTATTCTCTCATAACGGAGGAGGAGGATAAGAGTACAGGATGTTCAGATTCCAGGACTGGGCCGGGACTACTTCCTGGATCACAGTTAACCTACATGGTCTCAGCTGGAGAGTTCTGGCTCCACATCAGCGTGTCTCCACCTCCAGGGCTTTTCCAACCCGCTTCCTCAGATGTGGTAATTAAGAAACCCCCTCTGACACACAGCTGAACCTCCACCGGCTTCCAAGGCCACAAACACATTCAATCCAATCAAAATGAATAAGAAAGGAAATAAAATAACTAGCATCAGATGTGTTGAAGGATTTCATCTGGACCTGGTGTCTCCAGGTTTACACGATACTGTTATTTTTAATGCTTATGAAAACACGATGGTCTCAATCTAAAAATCAACACTGTGATAATCGAGGGGTATTCTGCTTTTAACTAATTATTCGTTATCATATTAATATTAAAACATTATGAGTCAGATTATTTCCTGAGATGTGTTTCTAGTTGTTGAGTGAATACAACTCTACATTGTATTTTACATTTTATTTATGTATTTGAATTAGGTCGTCCAAACCTTAGCAAATACACTTTATTTGATTTAATTACATTTTAAAAACAAATAAACAAACAACAGCATGAACATGAGCCTTTGAACTTGTCACAGGCCTTTGATCTTGGAGCTCAGATATTACATCACATGTCTTTGATCTTCTATAGTTCTATAGGATCTTATCCTCGTTCCTCTGGGTTGATTCTGAAACTCGTTTTCTGTCGAGCTGTTTCTAAAAAGCTCGACATGTCGGGAGGAGAGGAAGAGGAGTGCCCTGACCGATCAGACTACCAGGAGTTTGTCAGGATGGAGCTTCTCCTGGAGAAGCTGAAGCTGTTGAACTACGAGGAGGAGGTGGTGGCCCGACACAACCTGAAGCCCCTGAACAGACATTACTTTGTCGCCAGTCGATATCTGCCTTCCGACCCCGACGAGCAGTTCCACATGTTCAGCGTCATCGCAGCCTGGCTCATCAACACGGCAGGGCGCTCGATCCCGGCGCCTCAGGAAGACGACGACCCGACTGCCACCGCGTCCAGCATCCTGGCCGAGCTCAGGGCCCTCGGCGTGAAGGTGGATGTCCCACCATCAGACCTCCTCCAGGGCTCTGGGGAGTTGGTCGTCTTTGTGCTGTACCAGCTGGCCGAGAAGGCCCTGAAGAAGACCGGGTTCTCCTTTAAAAGACCGACCCACGCGAGAGAAAGCTCAGAAGATGAGTTCATGACGGAGGACGAGGCCGAGCTGAAGTTCGACGATGAGGAGGATGAGATGAGCGATGACGAGGAGGAGAAGGAGATGGATCAGGAGGCAGTGGATCCAGCAGAGTGGAGGCTGGAGGTGGAGAGAGTCCTGCCTCAGCTCACAGCCCCGATCCAGACCGACTACACGGACTGGAGGAGCCACGTGGACCAGCTGCATCAGCACAGCGGCACAATCGATTCTTCCCTCCAACAGACCAAGAGCTTTCTGCACAAGCTGCAGGAGGACATCAGCAGCAGCATGAAGAAGCTGAGCAGCAGAGAGACGGCCATCTCCTCCCAGCTCAAGCATCTGATCCAGGAGCACCGCGACGGTCAGGCTAAGAAGACAGACGCCTCGGAGCGATACGAGAAGGCCACCAGACGGATGATGGACAGGACCCGAGTCATGGCCGAGGTCAACGACAATCTGAGGGAGGTGAAGAAGCAAATGGAGGAGAAAGGCAGGAGCATGTCTGACGAGGCCCCGCTGGTGAAGATCAACCAGAGCTTGGTGAAGCTGAAGCAGGAGATGGCTGAGATGGACGTGACCATCAGCGTCTTCCAGCACATGCTGCTGCAGGCCAGACTCCGGGAGAAGCACAACATGATGTGTGACATGTACGCCAGCAGCCCCCCCGACCCGGCCACCGAGCCCCTCAGCACCAGATGAAGAGGCCGAGGACTTCAGAGGGGACATGTCTCCGTGTGACGTCAAACACCACTAAGGACAAAACAAGTCTCAACTGCAGGGATACGGTTGTGTACACATTTTGTTCACTCGACTCCGATGAGTGTGTTAGGATGTTTACAGACATGTGCAGAATAAAACATGAGATTTCATTCTTCTGGAACATCAACCATGTCCTCCTGGTTTCTTCTTTACTGTAGGACTGCAGCTTGTGGCTGAACGTCTGTCTGTCTCCATCTTCCTGCCTTTCCGGTCGTCATGCTGAGACCTGCTGTGTGTCCTACACACACACGTATAGATTTGTGTAGCTGCCTATGTGCCTGCTGCTCGGCCTTCCTGCCCACAGCATGTGTCAGAGCATGAACCTTTAATGAACCTCAGAAGAAGAGGTTTCATTTTATATCTGACCTGCAAACAGCTGGAGACGGATCTGAATGCTCCTGAGAAGCTCCGGTTGCCTTCTTCATATCTGAGTATGATGCAATCAACAGGCGAACAAGACAAACGTTGTGTTTCTCTGAGTTTGAACATGTTTTATATAAAGTACATGTGTAAATGTGTTATATATAATGTCTGTAACACTTATATCCAGGCCCTTATACATAAATACAATATGTGCCTGTACATGTGTGTGAGCCTGTGGATCGCTGCTGCCTCACTTCCTCTTACAGGGACACGTGAACTTTAAAGACACAGAAGCCCCCCCGACAGGCAGTGAATTAGTGCAGCAGACCCCCTGTCACACACAGACACACACGCACACACCTCCTGACTTCATCCATTCACCCCCTCCCTCCCTCCCTCCCCCCCGGTGCGTGGGCCGTCTCTCAGAATACTGCAGTGTTGAAAAAGAGAGAAAGTGAAAAAACAAAGGGAAGAGAAAGAAGGAGAAATAACTACGTCTGTTTGCGTCGCCACCATCTGGATTCACTGGATCTTTGTTTTTCTTTGTGTGTTGTGTTTTTCTGCAGCGTCACACAAACACACAAACAAGCGTCAGTGGGTCGATGCTGCCGTTGGTCAGCTCGGCCTTCGTCTCACACGTCTCACTCCTCTTCCTCCTGCCTCCTCTTCCCAACATCACTCTCATTCCACTCACATCTTTCCCCCCTCTCTCTCTCGCTCGTCTCGTTCCCCCCGCTCCCTCCCTCCCTCGCTCCCTCCCTCTCTGGAGCATGCTGGGAAATGTGCCAGTGCATAAGGGCATGCAGCAGTATGGCTGTGTATTGGGATATGGACTGGGGCGAAGCTGGCTCTGCGGTGAACTCTGTCCGTAAAGGTCAGTGCACCGCCCTTGGTCCTGACACAGTGCTGGAGTAAAACGGGTTTCAGAATAAAAATCCATTAATGTAGCCTAGTTTTCAGCTGATAGTGTGGAGTATCACAGGAGGCTTCCATTAGCTCTCATCAGGGCCACGCCACATAATGTGCTAACCATTGATTTCAGTGGAGTCCTCGGATGTGCGCTGGGTCGAGCCGCGATGAAAACCTCATTTTACACGCTAACGTAAATAAGTGAGTTTAAAGCTGCTTTCAGACACGAGGCTGCTGATCCTCCTGAAACCCTCCAGAGGGGCAGTGAGCGGGAACACAGAGGTCCGAGTCCGTCACTCAGGACAGGTTCCAGAACCTTTCCAGCCGGTCTCCTCGGAAAACGTCCAGAAAATGTGAGAATGAGCCGTTTAACACCAGAGTCGGCTCTTATCACCAAATCTCTCGAAACTCGGCCTGTATATATAAATCCACATCTTCCTCGGCTTCTTCAAAGTGTGGGATGTTTGGATTCTTCCACTTTCAGGTCAACTACACAATGTCTTTCCTTTTCAATGGGACAGGAGTTATTCGATTTCACAAGGCATCATGGGAACTCCAGGACACATGGGGCTGAATGGTAACAGTCCCAAACTGGTAACGAGTCCGTGGTAACGAGTCTCTCTGTATCTTCCAGAGCTGGCACGAGGAGTCGATTAATTGATGAGTTAATCTACAGAAGACACAGTTTAACCAGTTGAATATGGTGGAGTAGTTTCCAGGACTGCAGACTCCCGCTCAGCGGATCGATTGATTGGTCGATGGGTTCGCTCGTCCAACCAAATTAAATTCATAATGAGAAAAGCGTTGCATCGATAACCTTCCAGGATTAATCCATTCGTTTTGGCGGTGGATAAAAAAGAGACACAACCTGGTTTCACAACTTTAAACTCAGGTTCGAGTGATCCAACGTTTACTGGACGTCACCACAGAAGATGTCATCATGAACCAGGAGTTATTCACCAGCCGTCAGGATCTTATTTTAAAGGGGACATATTATGAAAATTCCACTTTTGTAGTGCTTCTACACGTTAATTTGGTATCTGGCATCTACCGTCCCAAAAACTCTGGAGAAAAACAACTCCCACGATTAGATCGTGAGCAGGTAGATCGTGATCGTGAGCAGGTAACCAGGCTGGTGGAGCCCGGTTAGCGTTAGCTCGCTGCTGCTACCCGTCAGACATTTAAGTGGCCACATAAACAAGGGACCCCTGGGACACCTCTAAACGTCGACTCAACAGAGTGGAAGGATGCTGCTGCTGCGCCAGCTCAAGCTCCCACTGCTCCCACTGCTCCCACTGCTCCCACTGCGGAGTGAGGGGGGCGGGGCACTCAAACAGGTCAATCTGAGGAGGGCTGTTTTAAATGATCCTTGTGGTATTTTGACCAAAATATGTTACAGACATTTCATTAAGACCCCAAGGAGCCAAATCCACTGTGGTGAAATGTGCATGATATGTCCCCTTTAATATTTCCTGAACAAGCTGATATCAAGTGAGTTTGAAATGTTCAGAAGCGTCGGGTGGATGGAGAATAATCTGCAGAAGAAGAAAAACAGCAACAACTGAAATGCCAGCGTCTGCAAAGCAGCTACATGACGAACACGTGTCGGAATCAATCACCAGGTTGAATCGATAGACGCTGAGTCACAGCTCGTGTCAGTTGTAATGTGATATGTAAATGTTATCATGGATTTATTGCAGCATATGTTTCATGGTAGCTGTGAAACACATGGTGACAGCCACACTGAACCAGGACCAGCAGATATTTCTCTCAGAAAGATGATCAACTGTAATTAGTCAATCTGATCCCGGCGCTAATTATTCCCTCTCCTGCAGAACCAGCGGTGTAATGTTTCCCGGTGACGGCTTCACACGGCGTAAATTAAACATAATGTTTTGCCGTACATGCGCAGGAGCGGGATGTGGTCCCATCTGTTGGAAGTGGGTGATGCGACGCCTCACAGATCGAGCTGCAAGGTGTCGGTCCGGCCACGGGCGCTTCCAGCTCGCCACGTGCACGCCGCACGCCGCACGCCGCTACAGGCCGGTGAGTAACCGCTCGGTGAAGAGCCGGAGCTGGAGGCCGCTCGGCGGGGGAGAAGTCAACACACAACATCACAGCTGCACAGCGTCTGCTCAGGAAACACGTGACAATAAAGTTGTGTGATATGTATCCACAATGACTGTGCACACACAAAAACACACAACTGCTGTCCAGCTGCGTGTTTGACACATGTAAGAGACACAACCTGCTTTGTGTTACATGTGTCCGGGTGTTTTTGTTTTGTATTGTATGTGCGGCAGTTTCCCAAGCAGCCTGGTGGCCGCCTGCGGTATTGATTATAAACCCCGCCTCCTCCATGTAAACGGATGGGACACGGTCCAAACTGAAAAAAGTACATCTTGAATAAATGTGTCTCAAAGATGTTTTCTGTCATTTTCCTCGTCACACTGACAATGATCAAGTGTTAATGTTTCTGACAGAGGACAATTATTTATTTTAGTTTATTATTATTTAGTTTTCTATTCGTTAGCGAGTTTGTTCTAAACCTCGAGAGTCCCTCAACTTCCATGAAGGGAATGAAAAGTGAATAACAGACGCTGTTCCACTTTGTCTGTGCTTGAGGGAACTGACTGTAAATAACTTCCTGTCCCATCCTGCTCCTCTCCAGCGTCTCCGCTCCCAGCTGATCTGGGACCAGCCAGCACTGAGACCCAACCAGGTCAGACACATCTCACCAGTTACACTTTTAATAAAGACGTCTGCTGGGCCACAAATGGGTCACTGCACAACTACACATTTATTTATCATTTTTATTGTATCAACTTTTAGTCAATGGTCTTTAACTTGGTAAGTGTAATTGTAATTAGATATAAGTGATAAATAAAGCATTTTTAATATATATATATGTATATATATACAGTCTATACATAGATAACCCTGCCACACTTACAGTTAATGACATTTATAGTTGTTATTTTCATGTTTATTGTTGTTCATATACTTTTGATTTATTTTTTAAAATGTGTAAATGTTTTTTTGACAATGAATGAGTTCCATCATGAATAATTGATTATTGTTATTAATTTGATTACGGTCATGATGTATAAAATGCATTAATTTTATATTATTTGCAATCTTGCTTTTTTTTTAATATATATTTTTTTAACTTGTTTACTTGTTGATGGTTTTATTTGTCCTCTTTTTGAAGCTGTTGGGAAAAGGTGATTTTTAAATGAAGTTATTATCTTGAATTCACAGCCACAGATGTTGAATCAGCTTCATTTGGTATAGTTTCAGGCAGTGGAGTCAGTCTGACTGTTGTGTGTGTGTGTAGTGTGTGTAGTGTGTGTAGTGTAGTGTGTTGTGTGTAGTGTGTAGTGTGTAGTGTGTAGTGTGTAGTGTGTAGTGTGTGTTCTCGGGGGTTGTTGTGTGCAGATCATCGGCCACTTGTTCTCTCTCCTCCGGTGATTACATGAACACCTGAGAGTCTCCGCAGGCAACCGCTACAACCCCCCCCACATCCGTCTCCGTGTGAACTCCATCTCACATCCTGACCTCCACCTATCAGATGAATCACAGCTGACTCACCCCCCCGACAGTGACGGAGGGCGACGCCGCAGACGATCCAGCTCCTCCACCGGATCCAGAACCAGCACAACTACTGTCAGTGAGCAACCGGCGTGGAACAAAAGAACGTCCACATCACTGTCTGATCTCTCTTCTTCCAAAACACGTAACCTTGCAGCTATTACCCACAATGCACCACAGTTTCAGGACCACCCCCCCTCCGGTTCTTTCACCATTATATCATCAGTCGGTGATGTGCAACGCTTTTGTCATCAACTTGCTGCACCGACTTTTCTCATCTGCTTCCACTCCACTCAGTGGATCCCTGCGTTTCCCACAATGCCTTGCAACGGCCCCCAGAGAGTGGGCGTGAACTTGTTGATTTGGCCGGGGGGGGGGCGTACACAGACACACAAACAGCTTCAAAGTGTGATCACTCAGCTGTGGGGTGAGACGCATCTGTAATCACTGCTGTGCCCGTCACTCGACCGCCACACGTCCCGTGACAGCTCTCTCTCTCTCTCTCTCTCTCTCTCTCTCTCTCTCTCTCTGTTAACTTGAAAACACACTATTCTGATATTCAAACCTTTAACAGCCTCTCAACTGATGATTTGCTGCTGTTCTCTGTTTTTATATGATTGTACATTTTTATATCTTTTTGAATAAATAAGTCATTTTTCTATATCTGATGAGCTGTGGGAAGCTGTGACGGACATTTTTCTATAAACTATAAATCTTTCTAGATTCTTTAATGATGAAAATAATCATTTGCTGCAGCCACACTCAGATTTTTATGATAAGAAATTAAATCTGAACTCATGTAATCATTCGTTTTCACTAAAAGTTTGGCCCACTACACATGTATTTAATATACTGCACTATACCAGATACTATATATAATATTTCTCTGTTGTGTTGCACTATTCATCAGTATTTAATTGTTCTTATATAGTTGGATTCTATTATTTTTTTAACCTGTATTCCCTCGGCACTTGTTCTGCTGTAATAACTGAATATTAGATCAATATCAATAATCTCTTTTACACTGAGATACAAACTGTGTGATTTGCTTTTTATCTTCTATTACATTTGAGATTGGTTTTCATATAAACCTTGAAACCCCACATGTACCTTAATTTATGTATTTTGTATTTATTGTTTCTATAAGTTGTGTGAAATAAATTAAACAAAGCTCAACCAGATCAGTGAAACATTATCCATCTTATCTTAAACTCCAGAGATGTTCCTACTCATCTCTGGATGAAATATAATGAAGTGATTTCAACCCATATTTTAAAACAATTATTTTTCAATTATCAATGAATCCTCCAGAAAATGAGTTTTGGACGACAGCATTTAAAATATCATGTTGGGATCTTGGAAATTGTGATTTATAGACTTAATAATAAATTGCTTATGACCAGAATACTAATACTTATCAGATGAATCCATTCATTACCTATAAATCAATAATGAAAATAACCGTTGGCTGCAGCATCGTTCATCATCGAGTCAGAAACGTTTCCTGCTGCCAAGACGTTAAATCAATGAATCAAGTATCGATAAAAAGGCAATTTAAAGTCTCCTTTTGGATTATCAATTAATTCTTCTCGTGGTTATTGAGCTTAATGCGGTTTCTGTTTCCACTCTACCAAATGTGATTCATGTGATATGTGTAAAAATTGAATAACTGGGTTTTAAACTGTGGGATTTTTCCTCTTTTTTATTTAATTGAGGGATAATTCCCTCGTTGCTCTGATCAGTCAAACATGTTCCTGCCTCTGAACTCACTTCACGCTGTTCATCTCCTGATCCTGATGAGCTGATGTGGAATCATGTGATATCTGAATAGAAAGCTCACAGCTGCAGCTTCACACGTGTCGGATCCGTCACTTCGCTGCAGGTGAAGTGTCCGAGGGCCTGAACGCTGAGGACACGCTGAGGAGCTCAGGAGGCCGAGGCAGGTGTAGGTGTGCAGCTCGGAAACATCCTCAACCACACATGCACCCTGCAACCATGTGCAAGGTGATATCATCCACAAACACTCACCTACACAGAACTCCTACACACACACACACACACACACACACACACAAACACACAAACACACACACACAGACACACACAGTGAGTTAGGTAAGGCACCTGTGAGGCAGCAGAGCCGAGGGGAGCAGATAGTTTGCAGTGTTTCTGCATTAGCACGATGCATTAGCATTCATGAGGCAATTATTTGCTCATGCAGTACGCGGCCGCATGTGTGTGTGTGTGTGTGTCTGTGTGCATGTGTGTGATCTGTGTTTTTCTGCATGACTCTCATGTTGCTCACACACACACACACACACACTCAAATGCATGCTGACAAAAACACACAATCTACACCCCCCCTCTCTGTTTTGTAGGTGCAGCTGCATGTGTGAGTGATGCTGCATCACAGTGACACACACACACAATGGGAGGATTTGTGTTGCATTGTGTCGAGGCGTGTCTGTGTTGTGTTGTATATGTGATGAATGTATGTATCTGCAGATGAGAGAGTCCAGCGTCAGGATGAAACCTGTTCGAATGTCCACACACACACACGCACACAGACACACACGCACGCACACAGACACACAATGCAGCATCCACAGCACCGAGAGAGCAGCAGCTAAAGGCAGTGGATGACCCGTGGTGTGTTTCACGCGGCTCCGCAGCGCGCACAGCCGCAGCCTCCGTCACCACGGTGCACCTCCGAGGAGGAGAACCACCAGCGCGTGCCTCCAGCGGTTTCTCCTCCGTCAGCGCACAGCTGGAACAATGAGGCTCCGTCACCGCCGCTGCGCCCTGACGCGCACCGCCGCCTCGGACCTGATCCAACATCCACACACATTCTCCTCTCGTGCGACTGTCACACACATGACGCGTCACACTTCCATTCACCATCTGTACGCGTCTTGTCACACGCATCGATACGAGTTGGGTGTTACGCGCGGATCCGTTATTCCGGCTCATTTTTACGCATCTCTGATGAACGTGTGAAATGCCCGCGTCAGGAGGAGTTGTGGAGTTTTACCTGTTGTGTCGTTGTTGGTCGGCAGCTCGATGTTAACGTGTTTCTCCGGCGGTGACAGGAAACGTGTCTCCGACATGTTTCATTGTAAATCCGCGTCTGGCAGAGGAAGCGGATTCAGCCGCAGTGACGCGTCGCCCGTCGCTCGTCTCCGCCGCGAAACAAAAACAACGCAGAGAAAAGATTCGTATAAAACCAGCGCGACTCGTTAGAAAAGGACCCGTCGTTACTGATGGAGACACGCGGGGAGTCACTGGTGCGGTCTCATCACGCAACGGGAACGCACCAGACTGAGGCTGCTCTCTCTCAGGTCCGCTGCTGCTCCGGGGGGACAACTCGCGCGCTGATTGGACCACGCGCTTTGCATTCCTCAAGTGCTGGAAGCGATCAACCAATCAGGCAGCGGATCCGCACCGTCCCTGCGGCTGATTGGCCGAGACGCGTTCGAATGCCGTCGCTAAATTCCCGATGCACGCGCCGCTGACCGTAAATGTGGTGCAGAATTCATGAGGGAGCATTAGTCTTTATTTTTTATTTATTAGCGCAACACATCGTTCTGTATTAGCAGTTCTCCATTCAGCCACAGGTGGCGCTGTGTACGTTCCTCTATATAAACTTTATTTGATATGCTTTAGAGGTCGAGTGTGAACCAATCAGGTGAAAGGAAGTGAACATAAAGGTTCAAGTATACATTCTACGAATTTTAGTTTTTTATTGACCCTAGAATGGGCCCTTTATATTATAATACTTTGTATTTAAATACTTTACATTTAAATACTTTATATTATAATACTTTGTATTTAAATACTTTACATTTACATGAGGAGCAGGTCGTCTCTACGAGGCAGCCATGTTTCTCACAGTAGCCCAGAATGCCCAGTTTCTATGACAACTGAAGTTACCACAGGTTCTATTCCATGTTTGGAAGGGGGGGGGGGGGGGGGGCTGAGGTGAGGGGTGTTCAGCTGCAACGTGACACTTCACCACTAGAGGTCACTAAACTCTACACACTGAACCTTTAACACTTTGTTGTATTTGTTATTTCAGGTCGTTGTTATCACACTGATGTTAATTAGTTATTTGATGATTTATATGAAAATGATGACGATGTGTATTTCAACAATATTTTGGCTTAATTTCCTGATAGTACGAGGAAGCAGAGAGGCGTCGGCCATCTTTATATCCAGTCTGTGTACACACCTCTATCTGTACTTCATTGTACTTGTACTTTTATATTTGACTACACAATTTTCAGATTCTTAATCTCAGCTCCAGGATTTGTTTTCCAACAGATCACGTTTTGTTTCATCATTTTAGCTCCGATCATAAACCTATTGTACTGTTTCTATAGATAGAGCAAAAACACAAATCTTTATGTTAAATAATTCAATCGGAGCCCATGTTTTCTTGAGGACTTTAATATATGTATGTGTAAATGTGTTTATAGTTGTGTCGGATTTAGAGGAAACAGAAATGCAATGTATTATTAATTATGAGTCATAATTACCTGAAGCTAGTACAAGACATCATATATTGTTTATATCTGCGTCTAAACAGCCAGTTTTCATGATAATGCTTCACCATGAGGATTGAAGTATTTGTGGTGGACTGGCCCTTGAAAAGACACAGAGTACACACCAGTATAAGTATAGTCTGTGTGTTATTTCCCAGGCCTCCCACTCCACATTGTGATGAGTAATCATCTATTATGGTAATTGTCTTAACAAGATTAATACCAGACTAATAAACATAGTGTGAATAAAAAGCAGTTTAATGTGAGTTAAGGTGGCTGTTGCCCCCCCCCCCCTCCGTGTTGAAGGGGGCTGTTGAATGGCTGCTTGATGAATGGGAGGCAAGCGGGAGGACAGGGGGGGGAGGGGGGGGGGTTTGCAGAAGCTCCAAGTGATAATGCAGTGTCATCAGTTACCTTGACAACCGCGGCCTCTACATGTAACGTGTTAATTATGATTTTTTTTGCAGAAGCTCGTTCTCTGCTCGTGGTCGAGCGACTGCAGCTCCGGCTACAAGACGGGAAATATCAAAGGATTATCTCTCCATCTCTCTGCCCCCCCACCTCCAACCTGCAGACGCAGCGCTAACTAGGATTTATTGTTCAGTTTAATTTACTGCACGAGACATTACGCATCATCTCAGTCCAACTGCCGGGAAATGAAATCACCCGGGTTGTAAAATGAGCGTTCAGACGTTATTCAAACCAGTGATTGGACGATCATATTTCAATACAACACAGTATTTATCATTTATGGTGAATAGTTCTGTGGACGTGTGTTGGTCTCGTGAAACGTTAAAACACTGGAAGACAAAACTTCTTTATGTTTTGACCCAACACAAGCCGTCCAGTTCCCTCCTCGTGTGATAAGTGTTCCTCTGTGGCCGACATGAAAATAGATTCACTTTAAGCTCTTTATTTATTCATGTTTATGCAAATGAATACTTTATCTAAAGGCGTAACGTGTCCCACAGATTCTTTTACACTTGAATAATTACAACCAGGAGAAGCCAGGATATGTTTTTACTGTAGAATCATGAGTCCGTCTGTTTTTCTGTCTTCAATTGTTACAAAAGTGATTATTATAGTTACACATATTATTATTCAGGTATTAGCAATAGAATTCCAGTTGGAAATATGTATTTTTCTGAACGTTCAGAAGACAGAACATCTCCCACCAGTCTCAAACCAAGCTGAACCTGATTTCACACATTAATAGATAATAGTCCTGTAGATACACCTGGTGGTTCTCATCAACAAATCTCAGAGAACATCTAATCTCACAATGTGAAAGAGGGTTCAGCACCTACATGAACTGGTTCCCTAACTTCCACAGCTTCCTGATAATCCATTCAGGAGTTTTTGTGAAATCTCACAAACAAACGCAGAATAAAACTTTACGTTAAACAGAACGTGACCAGCCTGAGGTCGTGACCTCTGAGTCCTCCCTGGGTCATGATGTCCTCGTCTCGTGTCCTGAGCGGCTCCATGGATTCTGTCCTGATTGGTTTCTGTCCACAAATGTAGATTTTACTTTTGTTATTTCAAAAATCTTGAACGGTCAAAGATCCACAGTGAACTCAGATAAATATTCATGTTGACTCCGGTTAAATCTGCACTTTGCTCCGTTTTCATGCAGTTGAATATCTGATCAAAGCTCAGCAGGAGCCGCAGATGGAGAATCTCCATGTTGGTCTCTGCAGAGATAGAGTTGGCACAAACCTACCGAGCGTTTGCCAGCTGCTGCTTCACCGAAGACGACCGGTAATCTGCTGTAACGTGTGTTTCACATGAACGTCCACGGCTCAGCCGGTGGAAACATGATTATGGTCATTTTAGATCCAGAAGCGCTTCCTGCAGGTACAACAAGAGGAACCCAGTGAGGTGGCTTCAGCTGAGACCATCAATAGATCAATACCTTCACTGGATTCACAATCAATGCACCCCCGCAGGTCGATACAGTGAGAACACTGGATTCATTATGCATCTGGTTTTCTTTGTGTGTTTTCAAACGGTCACGTAAACCCTCCTGATGGCCAGGGAGACGATGATGTCACCGGAGCTCGATGTGACTGGGAACAATGGAATCTAAAAACCATTAGAAATCTATGAAGAGGAACAAGCTTCACGTGTCCGGTCCACTGTTTCCATTTGATCTGGTTCCTTTTGGCTTCTCAGAGATTAGACATCGAACATGTGGACGTGTTACCGCCTGAAAACCACTGAGCTGTGGACGAAGTGAACACTTGTCTCAGAAATCCACGAGTTCACCTTGAAGGGTGAAAAATGGTTCTCTGATGACCTCCATCCATCTTCTTCTGCTGATCCAAGGTCAGGTCCCGGTGGCAGCCGGGCGTTCCAGATGTCCCTCAGATGGCGTTCACAGGCCAGATGGGACGTGTGGTCCTGTAGTCCTGGGTCCGAGCTCCTCATCATCTCTCCGGGGCCGAGTCACCTGACTCTCTGCAGCCTCGTGTCACTGCCCAGAACTCAGGACCAGGACCAGGACCAGGACCAGGACCAGGGTCAGAGGGTCAACCACCTGGTGAAGGGATGGCTCTGAGGAACCGGCCTGTGGGTCTGACAGAAGGAAACACAACGTGGGGTTCAACTGTTTCACTCAAAACACGAGTCTCAATAATATCTGATCAGATCTGTTTTGGAATGTGGATCAAATGAGAGGAAATGATCTTAATCAGCCGAGCACACGACGGGGGTCAGAAACAATAAAAGTGTGAGGAACTAGAATCTGTTAGTCTCAGAGCGTCTTCTAGAACAGAACGCAGATCAGTGAGCTTCCAGATCCGCAGCAGCGAGGCTGAACGAGATGCTTCTGTGAGCAGAGCAACAACACAAAGCTGAAAAAAGAGAAAAACGCTTGTTCATGAGCAAAATTAGAGCATGTGGAGGAGGAAGACGTGGCCGAGAAGAGATGATTCAGAGGGGGCCGCGGCATGTGAGGTGCTTCTCCAAGAAATGAACCTTTAATGATTCCCTGGGGGAGTCAGGCCGACCGACAGCCGAGGATGAGGAGGGACTGTTCTGATTAGACGAGGAAGGTCAAACTCCCGGGTCTCAGCCCCCCCCCCACACACACACACGCACACACACACACACTCTCGCCTCAGGACAGGAAAGCAGTCTGTTTCTCTGTTTGCAGAATTATCTCTACATGTTTTATCAATTCCAATTCACAATATGTACGTTCACTAAGGAGATTAGCTTAGCTTAGCATAAAGACTGGAAGTGAAGGGCAACACTAGCCTGATCAAATGTCTTAATAAATGTTACTTTGTATAAATATTAGAAAAAGTGAGTAAATAAGAATTAAAAAGTGAGTAAAAAAGAATTAAATAGTGAGTAAATATATATTGTTTCTTTTTACTGCTTTTCTAATGTGTGTTTTATTTATTGTGTTTTATGTTTGTATGTTTATATGTTCATTGTGTGCACCAATAACCAATGCAAATTCCTTGTAGGTGTAAACCTACTTGGCAATAAATACTTTCTGATTCTGATCAAATGAGGGGAAATTGGAATTATTCTCATCATTCAACAGAAATCCTTTGAAACATTCTGAGAACGTCTGTAACAACCTGAGTTTTCTGAACTTTCCTGACAAACCTTTGGGAAAGTGAAGTTTGGACTCTTGTTGGAAACGACGCATCTCATCAACAGAAGAAGAACCAGGAGCTCACGTCTGAATCATAAACTTCTGTTAATATCTTTAACGAGAAGAGAAACAACCCAGTGAACAGTGAACTCAGGTGTCATCTTCTCTTCTCTTAATACCTGGGATCATATCAGACGTCCCTGAAACTCCTGTTTCCTGTTTGCTCGTTTTCCAGCTTCGGTCTTTCTGTTGTTCGTTCCTCAGCTCTCAGCCTCGGCTCCTCTTCCTCTCGTGAAGCTGCCTGAAGACGCTGAGGTCCATCTGAAGAGGAGCAGCTGTGCGCCGCCTCCGGACGTTCAGGGTTTGATTCCCGGGCAGGAAACCTTCTCTGGGCGTTTTCCAGAGTCTGCTCCAGCACCAGCGTGGGTTCCTAGAGTCACATGTATGAAGGGATGAGCGTCAAGGCGGCAGGATGGAGGACGAGGACAAGATGGCGTCCGCTTCATGGAGGACGAGAGGAGGAATTAACGTGAGACATCATGAGAACTGTTGAATCTGAAAGGTTCAGTTTCTCTTTCCTCTCTGATCGTCTCAGCTTCATTATATCTACACATAAAATAAAACAAATCCTGAAACGTGTCAATGACGTTAGTTCAGAAATCAAAGAAAGACAGAAAAATACTACGTCTCTGTCTCAGTTCATGTTGTCTTCTCCTCCTCTTCATCGTGTTCAGCCTTTACATCACTTCCTCCAGGGC
Source organism: Platichthys flesus (assembly GCF_949316205.1). Taxonomy (NCBI): domain Eukaryota; kingdom Metazoa; phylum Chordata; class Actinopteri; order Pleuronectiformes; family Pleuronectidae; genus Platichthys; species Platichthys flesus. The sequence continues at coordinate 1,443,856 of NC_084961.1, forward strand.
AGGAGGGGAGGAAGGAGGAAGGGGGGGGGGGGGTTGTGGCTCTCAGTGGTCGACCTGCCAGACCTCAGTGCAGTCAACAGACAGGGATGAGTCAAAGTGTCCTCTGGCCAGCGGAGAGTGCGTCACCCTCACACATGAGGGCACACACACTCACACACACACACACACACACACACACATTAGGCAAAGGTACCGACGTGGTCCAGTGAAATCTCCAAAGTGAAGCGTTGCGTGACAAACGAGAATCTGCAGATCTGGAAAAGTTTTGAATTCATCTTCTTCAAATCTTAAATCTCTTGATCATTTTTCTTCTCACCTGTCTCACACATTTTGACCTGTGGTCACCTGTCGCCAGGCTAGCTGGGTCCATGTCCCATCTGCTAACATGGGGCCAGCCACCAGGGGGCGATCAAGATGGTTTAGCTTCACCTTTTTGTCGTCCATCTGTATTTACAGTCTGTGGTTTTTAAACCGGCTGGAGGTCGATCATATTGTAAATAAATCCTAGATCCTTCACTTCCTGTGGTGAAGTCGTGTTTCATACGTGTTCGACTTCAATGACCTTTGACCCCTGATGTCTGACCACATGTGAACCTTCGAAATATAGAATCTGTTGATCAAGATAAAGATTTAAGAGTGTGAATATTTTGTCTTTCATCAAAATGTCTGTAACATTAGATGGAAAAACCTCCGTGACGAGGACATATGGCTGCACGTGAACACAATCAAACAAACACACACACAGACACACACACACACACTGTAGACTTCAGGACAGAAAGCTGAAAAGAAGGAAACATCTGCAGGCACTGACCTGGGTTAAGTCTCGTTAAGTGTGGAGCGTGCAGTCGTCCAGGAGGAGGAGGAGGAGGAAGAGGAACAGGAGGAGGAGGAGGAGAAGGAGCGAGGAGCAGGAGGAGGAGGAGGAGGAGGAGGAGCGAGGAGCCTCAGCAGCCGTCACTCGGACAAACACACAACACAAGCATATGGTGGAGCGTCTCCGTCTGTCGAGCGTCGGTTCACACGAGGCAGGAGCGTGTGAGCGGTAAACAAGGCGTCGCTCGGCCCGGCAACATGAAAGAGGGTAAAGAAGTGGGTCGCCCAGAAGTGAGGGATGTTGGGGGGGGGGGGGGGGGGGGGGATGCTGCTGCAGTGCCCTTGAGCAAAACCCTGATGAAGCTGTGAAATACATCTGTTTATTAAATAATTGTGTTTTATAACTTTCAACCCGATGGAAGAAACGACTGCGTTTGATTTGACTGAGATTTGAACTCTGAAAGGAACCAATTAAGAGCTTCTGTGGAAACGTCTCAGTGTTTGATGTTTGATTCCCAGTTTAAAAAGAAAATGAAAGTGTTGTTTATAACCTTAGTCAATTTATGGTTTTATGCTTTAATTTCATAGTAAACAATAAAAACTGTAGTAAAATCTAATTGAATCACAATATTTAATGTTGTGATTACAAAGTGTAAGTTTACCAATGAGCAGCTCGAGCTGATCCACTGGGAATCTGCAGTTCTCCCAGTAAAGCTCTTTCCATTCAAATGTCTTCCCGTCTGCTGTCTTAGGTGAAAACGGTCAAAGATCTGAATCCTGAAATAACCCCTAATAAAATCTTAACCTGAAAGTTATACAAGCAAAATCAACACAAAGTCTAAAAATGATGTTTCCAGCCGTCTTGTCATTTTCTTTTAACATTTAATTCATGTTTTCAACCTTGAAACATGATCTTGTATTTTGTGTATTTTGTGTTTGTGACATCGTGATAGTTTCCCACAAACCACAGCACCAGCCCAGTTTTCTGAAAAGTAATTATTTTAATATTTTACAATCCTTTATTCATGGTTATTTCATTATTTACTTTTTCAGCGCCACTTTGTAAGTGTCATTATTTCAAGCTGTCTTACGACAACAACAAACAAAAAGAGAAAAAACCCAACGGAGAGGTTTGAAGAAGGAGTCTATACAACACTTTTGTCAAAGGGGCAGAGAGAGAGATTCACATTCGGGCTCTCGATCGCCCTCTCGTCCCTTACGCTTGTCAAAGGTCAACAAAAGGTTAAAAGCGGGACTGTGGGTTCGGGTGTCGAGTCGTCGGCGTCTGTTCGGCTCTAAAAACAAACCACGCTCCTGTTGAGACGATCGTTAAAAACAACAGGGTCCTCGTTCTCCTCCGGGGGGGTCAAACGTAGTTTCCCCCCCCCCGTGTCTGAAAAAAAGAAAAAAAATATACAAACTACCACAGATAATCCAAAAAATACAAAATATGAAGATGGCCTCTCGTCCAGGTGCCGCTCCGACCAACGGAGGAACAGGTTGGAGTTTTTTTTATTCAATTTCTTTTTTCTTTTTTTTTCAAAAGCTTTTGGTGAACGAAAGAGAGAAAGTGAAGTGAAGCAGAGAAACGCTGTTGGTGCTGGTCTGTTTATCTTGTAGTTGTTGTTGTTGTTGTTGTGCTGTAGCAACGGAGCTGCTGGCGGATTCATTTCCTCAAAATGATCGATGACATACTTCCTGAGAAACAAAGGAAATATCTACCTGGCGTTGAGAGAGGAGGAGGAGGAGGAGCTGAGAGGAAGAGGAGGAGAAAACTAAACAAAAAAAGAAAACAAGCTGCAGCTGGGAAACCGCCTGAAGGAGGTGAGAACTGGGCAGAGTGTGTGTCTGTGTGTGTCAGTAGAGGACGCAGGATGAGGTCTGGGCATCGTTGCTGGTGTTTGTGCTCTTCAGCACGGAGAGAGCGAGGAGGAGGAGGAGGGGGGGGGGGGACACGGACGTCCAGCTGCTGGTGGAATCAAACGCACGACGCTCATGTGGATCACCGCTGGAGCTTCAGTCGTTAAAGGATCAGTTCATTCAAATTACAAAAAATGAAAACCTTCACGTCTGTTATTTGTTTGAACTAAGACCAAATTATGTTTCTTACCTCGTTTAGTTTGTGGATGTGAAAAAGGAAAGTGACGCAGGAGAGAGTAGAAAAGTTTCCACCTGCAAATCGTTCGGCCGACACTGGAACCGACAAACCAAAAGAGTTTGAGCTTATTTCCCAGAAACGTCTGTTTTAAATACGTGTCTGAGGAATCGAGGTCAAACGAGAAGCTGACCTTCCTCCGTCGATGAAGAAGTGTCGAGTTAAAAAAAAGCTCGAGCGACTCTCTGCAGATTAATCCTGTTTTTAATCTCAGATTTGCTGCGATGACTAATTTTAGAAGTTGAGATTGAAGCACAGGTCTGAGATCAGGTGACGTCATGGCGGCTGCTTGACACTCAGACCTTTTTAAACCGTCGGTACAGGTTTGGTTTGATCGGTTATTCAGCAGCTGAATCCAACGAAGGCGAATAACAAAAAACTGTTTGTGCTCCTTAGAAGAATCAGTTAAATACTTCTTCACTTCTCAGGAAACTGAAAGAGGAGGAGAACGTGTGTGTTGTACGATTTGAGTGAACTGACCCTTTAACTTAACAACGTGAGGTTGAACTTGGTGAAGCTAGTTCTTCTGCTCGCTCTCCTGTGGCGGTGACGTAACGCTGCCCCCCCGGTAGGAGCCCGGTGCTGCCGACACCTCGCCGGCTCTGCAGTCACACTCCACTGGAACGGGACGGGAGGAGGCGGGCCCAGATATTTTTAGACGCCACGGATTCACAAAACGAAGCGGCCACTTTCACCACTTCACACGAACACAACAACAGAGCCTCGGAGATACTTTAGAGTGCGAGAGAGAGAGAGAGAGAGAGAGAGAGAGAGAGAGAGGCCCGTGAGCCGCCCACGACCGACCTTCACCCACGTCGTGTTGATTGTTTCTGACTCCGGCCGCCGTCGAGCGAGCAGCAGCCGGAGTCAGAGATCCACCGGAGGAGCTTCACCGGTGGATCTGCTTCTGAAGCTGCTTTCAGACATGAACCCAGAGTTTCCCTGAGGGGCTGGATGACAAACGTCAGAGTCAGTTGCTTGACTCTTCCCCCCCCCCCAGGAGAAATGTCTGGAACATTGATAGCGAGCGAGTGGACGTGGTGATGACGCTCTAACACGTCTGACCGGGTCCTGCTGCTTCCTCACATGTTACAGACATGAACTCCAGACGCACGATCTGGAGTTCATGTCTGAAACAGTTTTTCATGAGTGCTGGAGCGATGAAGCCGAAGACGCTCTCGTTGGAGCAGCTGGAGGAGAACGCTGTTTGGTGAAGGTTCAACTTTTCCCTGCTGCGTCAGACGAGGGGGTCGTTGGTTCTAATTGTTGGTCTACACGGTTCCTACAGGTTCAGATCGGTGATTATTAAAAGACGCCGTTCTCTCTCCTCCTCCGTCCTCACTTTAAAAAAAACTAAGTCACATTTGTCCCCTGCGTCAGGCCAAAGTCTGAGATCTGGAGCCTCTGTGGTCGGGTTGGAAACAGGACGGAGCCTGAACTGTACGAATCGTCATCTTTGGTTCTTCAGGGGCAAATGTAAGAAACAGCTTCTAAAGCCAAAGCAACAGAATAACAAGGAGAAGGGGAAAGCTCGGGTCGTCAGGATGTCGCTGTGATTTGAGTTTTTTATCTGCCAAAACAAAACAAAGTCTTCTCGTTGATTTAAAGAAAGTTCCAGTTCAGGAAAAAGATGGAAATAAAAGACCTGGTGGAGGAGGAGGGGGTGGAGGAGGAGGGGCGGGGCTGGAGGGTCAGTGGGAGGGACTGGTGTCGCCCTCCGACCCTGAACGTCTCCTCTCCAGCAGCGAGCTGAGGTCAAAACCAGGAATGTCAGCCGGACCGCCCGTATTTGTTCATTCGCTAATTCTTTCCTGCGTCCACGTCCCTCTCTCTCTTTCTCAGTTGTTCGCCCGTCTGTCCTTCCACATGTCTCTCCGCAGGTCACTGGAGGTCACGGTCTTCTAGGTACCGGTACTCGAAAGTGAATCCCTCCTTCTTCCGCTGGCCCCATTTCTCATAGTCAAAGTAGATGTACGTTCCCTGAAGTGAAACAGGAAGACAAAGAAACCACGATGACAAAGGGTTCCTCTGGTTGAGGACCTGGTGGTCACCACCTCCGTCTGGGAATCGAACCGACGAGAGGCTGTCTATATAAACACCATCACTAGTGTGGACCTTCGTAGAGATGTGAGACTCACCTGCTCAAACTCATCAGTGATGGTCTTGGGTTCTTCGTGCCTCTGAAACCACATCATGTACTTTGTGTGGAACCTCCACGACTGCTTCTTCAGGGCTTTGGCTGCCAGATACTGGGCCTTAGTGCCCTGCACCCGGGAGAGAGGAGACGTTCAGGGGATCACACAGACCACAAGTGATGGAGACAACACAGGTTCTTATTGTGCTGGAGATCTAAAAGAAACTAATCCTGAGCTTTGCACAAAATCCACATCCTAGTTATCATTTGATATTTTTGCAGTTTCTTCTTCTTGACTCAAACAAACACAAAACACGGAACTCACAGAGACGATTCTCGATTTAACTTCTACTTTAAACTTTCAGTTGGAATCACACAAACTTACCTCCAGGTAGTAAAAGATGAAGAAGAGGGTCTCGGTGGAAAGCCTCTGGTAGAACTCTACAGTGTCAGAGTGGGGGGGTGGCACCTGGTGGTGGAAAGGCAGGGTGGGGCAGGGGTTCCTCATCAGGTACTGCCTGAAACACAGAGGAGGAGAGGGAGGAGCTTAGAGGGACTGAGAGGACGAAGCCAAGTGAGACACCTCTGAGACAAGAGACTCAAAGAAAAGAGATTAAAAGTGAGATGGTGTTGTTTTTATATTACAAAAAGTATTTGTCGTCTTCTTTGTCCAATATTTTTAAAATCTAAACTTTATTAAACTTAAAAACGAATGATGCCTGGAGTCTTTTCTTTCATTATAATCTTAACCTTGTTTTAACCGTTTTTTTAAACATTTTTTTAACATATTTTACTTTCTTAACATGTTCTGTGCCTGAATAAAGATGAATATTATCATCAAGAATTAATAAAACAGAGTCAGGCATTTCACAATCATTTCCCACTCATGGAACTTCTCCTCGAAGAGTCTCGTTGAAGTAGAAAACGTACAAAGTGCGTTGACCCGGTCATGTGACCTGAAGTAACAAGCCTGATGAGTTTCAGTTAGAAACTAATGGGAACCATCGACTGACCCTGATGAATCCACACAAAGTAGGAAAATTCACCAGTGGGTCAAACTCTCGCTGTTTTCCATCTAAACCTCGTGTTTTCAGGTCAGTGACGAACGCACAATGTCTCTTTGTGTTTCCACTGCACGTGTCCCTGTCCCCAGGACTAAGGACCGCGTCCAACAGAGGACGAGAGGTTGGACGTGAAAACACTCGACAGTCGGGAACAAGCAGCTTAATGAAACGATTCAATAAAGACAAGTGAGGATTAATGCATGTGAACGTGGATTATGGATATTTAAAAAAGTTTTCGTCTCATGTTTTGGTTATAATTAAACATCGATGTCAGATTCCAGTTTTAAAAACACAAAAGGAGGTGTGTGTGTGTGTGTGTGTGTGTGTGTGTGTGTGTCACTCTCCGCCTCTGGCTGAACAACAGGTTCTGTGGGACAAGAGGTTTTGAGTGTTTGGATTTAAATGTCAATTGTACCTGTGTGGGCTGAAAGCATTGTACAGCCCCAGGATTATCTGTTCAGTGTGTGTGTGTGTGTGTGTGTGTGTGTGTTGTGTCACTGCACAACAAGGTGAAAATACTAAATATATATCAAATACAATGACACCATTTTTACTATGTCTCCTGGGGCGTGAATCTAAATAACAGACTGTAAATAAAGATGGTCGACACGTTTCCACTTCCTCCCACACAAACGCTGCCACTCATCCAAACAGGAGCCGGTCTCAGCTGTCAATCATCAAGATGGTTAACCTTGTTTCTATATCATCAAATTACTAATTAAACCAAGACAACATATGACATGTGTTTATGACCTCTACTGCAGACAGCCACCAGGGGGTGATAAAGATTCTTTGGCTTCTCTTTTGGGGAATGAAAGTCTTGGTACCGAAGTATTGACAAAGCGAAGTTAACGAATCATCTCGTGGTTATAAAATGTGGATTCCACTGCACCTGATCCTCTCGGAGTCGGATGGGTGGGGCATGTGCGTCCACGCCGCCTCCTCCATGGCCTGTTGGTAGAGCTGGTCTTTGGACACGGGCACCGGCCCCAGTGGACAGACCCCCAGTGAGGGGGGGATGCTGACCTCTGACAGCGAGGTCTGAGGCGCAGAGGGGGGTCCGGAGGAGGCTGTAGTGCTGCTCGGGAAGATGTCTGAGGAGAGGACACAGGTAAACACTACTTAGACCTGATGGAATATACGAGTGCGTGTACACCTTTAAGAAAACTAATGTTTTTATATGAAGTCCCTTGTTTCAACACACATGACTGATGAAATCAATTTTGTAATGTGCTGAAGTACGAGCAGGAAAAGGTGAGATGTGTTGACGGGGGTTGTAGTTTGCTTGTAATCACTCGCAGCCGATAAAACCTTTTAAAAGTCTTCACTTCAGAAAACCCTCAGGATTTAGGAGGATGTTTTCAAACTGGGCTTATTTCGTATTTGACGCCGTCGGTCTTAAGTCGGTTAATGTCAGAGCCCGGATGAACCAGGGAGGAGAAGGGTGCAGGGGAGGGCTGGGGAGGATGGAGGGATTCAGAGAAGTTGAGTCAGGGACGATCGAACCAGTGTTTGCTCAGAGGAGGCTGAGGAGCGTGGGAGGTGAGATGACACTTTGCTCTGTTAAACTGCAGCTTTCCTCTTTCTGCTCCGTGGTCACCCTCCTTTTACTCAGCTCCATACCCAGTGTGTGTGTGTGTGTGTTAATGTGTGTGTTACCTGGGGTGAGGTGCAGGGAAGTCACGTCTCCCTCCATCCCTGAGCTGAGTGCTGCTCGCTCGGCCATGGACTTCAGGCTGCTCAGAGGCTCCTGGGGCTGAGGAGGACAGACGAGAGAAGAGACTCATGGGAAAACAGACTCTGCTGGTCGTGGGTTTTCGGAGTTGTCCTTCCTGCCCTTACGGGGGAACTCAACTTCCGCCCACCAGTGAAAACACTTTCATGGAAATCATTTGGGCTTTGCCTTTTGGGCTGTTTGTATTGGTGTGACGTAACATCAAGCAGCTGACGAGCCATTTAGAAACTGAACAAAAACGTTTACATTGTCAAGAGAATAGTATTTTCCCGTACCTCGTCTTTCATGGTCATGTTGTCTTCAAACAGGGTCGAGTTCTCCGAATCCATTAGAATGCTTTCCTTTTGTGGTAGACATGAAAAATCGGACCTTGGTAGTTTCAGAAAGCTCAGAGCTCCCGAGCTGTGACACTAGAAAGTAAAGAAACATGGATGACGTTAAGATGCCCAAAGAGGGGACAAATCATTTTGGATGCCCCCTGGTGGGAATTTGCAGAACAGATGACATTAAAGAGATTCCTCTAAAGATGGCTGCTGGTGGGCGTTCACTTTCCGTTGAATTTAGTCGACGAATACTTTAATAAAGCGTCTGAAGAAAAGTTGATATTTGCAGCAGTCTATGTTTCCTAGCTCTGCTACACTACAGTAACGTTAGCATTAGCACATCATGTACTCGACTTCCCACATCTTAGCATTAATATCAGGGATAGTTGCTGTATTTTTTAAAGGAAACTAAAGGCCTATCTTTTTAATCTGACTTTAAACTACTGGTTTTATATTTATCTTTATCCATCGAGCGGTGATGATATCAATGAGTGAACTCTAACTCTCTGACTCCTGTTAACTGCTCCCATCGAGTATAAACCAGCTCCCCTCCCAACATGTTAAACTCCTGTGGCTGAGTGGGAGCAGATCCCTGCAGCCTGCTGCTGGTGGAGGAGAGTGAAACCAGTGAGTGGAGGCTGCTGCAGCAACATTCAGTGTGTTTGTATTCTCACCTTCATGCCATCGGAGGACTGTGAGAAGGACAGCGGTCCGTTCAGCAGGCTGCTGCCGCTCACCATTTTGGCATCACTGTAGGAACCCGGCGATGGAGAGCTGGACGACAGAGTGATAGAGCCCAGTAGACTGGGACCAGTGTCCTTACTGGGAAGAGGAGGAGAGGAGGAACAGAGGGTCAGCGGGTCATAAAGAGGGAGAATCTAGCTATTAAAAATAGACAGAAACCACAGAAGAAGAAACGTTCACATGTTTTTTAAATGAATTCAGACTCACGGCTGATTGGCTGAGGAGGTCAAAGATGAGGGTTGGCTGTTTTGTGATTGGCTGACCATGTTGAGGGCGGAGTCTGTTGTGCTGTCGCCTACCACAGCACTGTAACCTGAAGGAAAAAAGAAATGATTAAATGGAATCTGAGTTTTCAGCTCATCGTCTCTCAACTGTGATAAACAGTAAATGCAGAAGACTGAACGGGTCATGAAGTTCAACACTTTAAGAGGAACTCTGACTGTTTCCAGTAGTAAAGTTAGTGGGTGTGTAGATTCCAGTGAGAGCACCAGTACCCCCACACTGTGTTACATGATCCTTTCACAATTAGATTTTAGGTTTGGCTGATTTGTCTGTTAAAGGTCCGGAGAAGCTGGACAACCACTGAGCCTCTCTTCTGCAGACAGATACTCACTAGTGCTTCCGTTCTGCTTCTGTCGGCTCGGCGGTCTGACGGACAGCGACGAGTTTCCTCCCACCACTCCGCTCCCCACTGATCCAGAGCTCCCTCCGTTGCTCCCGATGATGCCGACTCCACTTCCTGGAGCCAGGCCTCCCACCGGGCTCGGGGACATCAGAGACATCCCCTGCATCCCCGACTGGCTGGAGCTCAAACCCAGAATCCCAGAGCCGATGCTGCCCATCGATGTCGATGCGCCCAGTAGACCTCCTGATGAAGATGTCGGCCCGCCGACTGTGATGTTCCCACTGCCGATGGATCCCAACACGCTGTTGGAGGTTGTGGTGCTGACGCCTCCCAGGGAGCCCGGTAAACCTGGTAAGCCGGAGCCAACAGCGCCTGAGGCGGCTGCCTGAGCGTACGGTGCTGGGGTGGAGCTGGATAGAAGGCTCGCCATGGTGCTCAGGGATGCCGGCATCCCTGACAAGCCGAGGCCCCCGGACATCGGACTGGTGGTGAGGGAACTGGACATGCCGCCTTTCCCCAGAGAGAGTCCCAGGCCGAGGCCGAAGCTGTTGGAGGTCTGCGAGGGCCCTGACGGAGGCAGGGAGTTTGAACTCAGGAGCCCCTGCATGCTGGCATTGGGGGGAGAGGAGCTGGAGGAGGCGGGGTGGCTGTTGATGCTGGGGCAGGCTATAGGTGCAGAGGAGGAGGAGCTCACTGAGTTCTTGGCCGGCTGCTGCTGTGCCGATGGGTGCGGCGGCTGCTGGGTGGCGTTGCTGTAGCTGCCAGCGGAGGTGTTGGAGAGCAGCCCCCCCGAGCTGGTGAAATGACTGTTGCCCCCTGAGCCGCTGCTTCCACCCCCAGCCATGGTCGCCATAGAGACCAGCGAGGAGGGGTTCAGTCCTGAGACGGAGGAAGAAGAGCAGGAGGAAGAGGAGGAGGAAGAGGAGGAGGAGGAGGAGGAAGAGGATAACGAGGAGGAGGGGTTTCCGTTCTTCACAGGTGACTGAAAAAGAATTAAAGAAAAGGTGTTTGATGTAAACTGCTCCTCTGCAGACTGATGAAATATCTGACTCCAGGCAGTCGGAGCGTTGAACGTTCAGCATTAGAAACAAGTTTTACATTTAAAAATACCAATACCTGAAAATGTTTGAATATATTTAGTTATATAAAAACAGTTACTTTAATAATTGATGAATCTATCAATTAACCAGAAAAACGTCAGAGTATAAAAGTTAGATTCAGAAAATCAGAACGAGTCTGTCTTCATTAAAAGATCATCCAACTTCAGAGTTATCTTCACACTGACTGATCAATAAATGATATTATTGTTGTGTCAAAATGTTTGTGTCCCAGGAGGCTGCACTAACAGAAGTGTGTGTGGACTCACCTGACTAACTTCACTGTCTGTTGAACGCCCTCTCTTCTTGTCATCCTCTGAGTTCTCCTGAAAGAGAACCACATGCAGGAGATTGTGATTATTCAGGTCTCAGTCTATCAGAAAAGTTCCTTATTAAAGAAATGTTTGGGAAGCGCGACTCGACTGTAGCTGTGCTGAACAGAGATCAAGCTTCAGCTCAAACTGCTCCTGGATAATTAAAAGTTTAAACTACAACCAATTGAACTTCTGCTTTCCCAGGAGTCCTTGAACATCTCATCCTTTACATTCACCTTGATGCCAAAGTATAACTTCCTGCCAGCAGCGTTTACCGGCTCCACGCCTTCTATTCAGACACATCAGACTTATAATAACTCCTCTCACTGCGTGCTGTCGGTGGGCGGATCGGAAGAACAGATGATATAATGGTAAGAGAGCAGAACAATGAGAGCAGATGGCAGGGCTCTACAATCACAGATACAAAGGCAATTATCTCCTAGTTATGTTTTTGATGTCGGCCCGACTTGACTTGAACTTCACTTTCAGAAATTAGATCGTTTTAACTCTTTGATTGGGTCATTGAGGAGGTAACAATGAGGTAGATGGTTGTTGGTGGAAAAGCAGAGGGTCGAGAGACGCTCCGTTACTTTTTGAATTTCACTCTCGAGATTTAATGTTGGAGAGTAAACAGAATATTATAAAAAGCAAATATAAACTCTTAACAAGGTGATTGACAGCTTTCCCAGTGCCAGTAGAGGAGTTTGTTTCTCAGCCCCAGAAACCAACATGCTGGAAGCACAACACACAACCAGAGAAAGATCCATCGAGACCAGTGACAATGTTTTACGGTGGTTACGCTTTTATATCTTTTCACTTCAATCTTGCACAAACATCACTGTAGCACATTGTTCCCAAGATATATAAAAGAAGAAGACAAACATTTACTGAAGTGCCCAAATGTCCAGAAGCTCAATGCGTGTCCAACCAGAAAAGGTACAGAGTTCTACCAGTGACAAATGTGTTCAAAGTTGAGCTACCCAATGTTACATTCATTTCATGAACAGAAAAAGACTCAATATCAATGTCAAAAGTGCAGGAAATGTAAATTTGTGGACTTCCATCAATAACCAAACTCTGAAGAAGATTTCCTACCGTAGTGCAAGTGGCAGGCGAGGGGGGGATGGGTGAAGATGAGGTGGTGGAGGTGGGTGTGCTGCTGGAGTGCTGGAAGATCTCGTCCTCCAAGGTGGACTGTCCCGGCGGGGAGGTGGCGAGCAGCGTCTGAGCTGCAGGGAGCAGGAACACACAAGAGCTCAGTAACAGTCTCCGGCTGATGGAACAAGCTGTGTTAACACGTTGACGCTTACAAGCTTCACTGAACGTGGGTGCATTTGTTTCACAGGAGCAGACCACCTGAGCTGAGACTCAGCCCTGCTCACACTAATGAGGATATTTTGCTAAACAAACTTTTCCTGTGTTTGAAACTCAAGCACACGTTTCAAGTCACTAAACTCGTGCTTCAGTGCTAAGTGCAGATTCTCAAAAAGTGGGATTCCTGTGTCGGGACAAGGGCAACAACAGCAGCTAAAACCGGTTGACAGGAGAACAAGCTCACCAAGCATGCTCACAGAGTTCTTCTTTGGTATGTGAAGGATCGCTGATGTGGACTTTATCGCCACCTAGTGGCCCGGCATGCCTGTTTAAGTGTGTGGTAATTTTTTGCGTTCTCGTCTGCGAGGAGCTGAGGCTGAATATCTGAGAGAAGGTATCCACAGTGTAGACAAGACCTCAGTCTGATCTAAGAGCCACAGAGTTGATTTGACATAATTCTGCACTGAATTCAGGAGTGAAGGTCATGGACGTCTCTGTGGTTCAGCAGCTACACTGATGGGAAATTCAAAAAGTAATTATACAACAGTCTCCTGAGGAACAGCTGTAGAAGGACTGAAACTTTAAACCATGCAGAGGCTCATAGTGCCGCTTAAAAACAACATTTACTCTCTGGTGCCTGACGTCAACACTCCTGGGTTTCGAGCCCTTAAAATGTGGATTTTTGGAAAATGCTTCAGTCTGGACGGATATAAATGGAGACTCAAACTTTAAAATGAGAATGTATTAGCGTGGACGTGATAACTAGAAGCTGTGGATGTCGTTATCCGTAGTTATCTGACTTTATTGTTCAAAAAATAAACAAAGACACCTGATTAAAGCTAAAGACGAGTTACGTCCAGCTCTGCCTCTACTTACGAATGTCTTCCAGATCCAGGTCGTCGTACAGAAACTCGTTCTCCTCAAAATCTGGATCCTGCGACGAGTCAATGTAGTACTCCACATCGTCCTGAAATAAAGGAAATGATCATATCTGCATTACTTCAATGGTATTCCTCAGGTTTTACACCAAACAACAGTTTGATTTTCCATTGAAACAGAAGGTTACAGTGCAGTATGCCAGTTAGGAATCATATACATATACAAATATAAAAGGTTTTCAGAAGCAACAAGACAAACTGTAAAGAATACAAAGTTCAGGAGTGTTTTTCTAAAGAGCAAACCTTGATCTTCTTGATGGAGTCCACCTGCAATGAGTCGTTGTCCAGCATCCTCAGTATTGTTTCCAGCATCCGGATGTGGTATCGATGCTTCTCGATGAACTTCTTCAGCTCCTCGATCCGGTCCTGCTTCTGCACATAAAAATGGATGGAGGCAGCGGGGAAGTTATTTTAAAGTCTAACTTCTGTCCCCCCAGACTTTTGGTTTAAAGTTAAGACACTTCTGAACGAAAGCTGTTTGTCTCTACACAAACTTTTAAATTTGATTTAGACAGTGTCACTTTAAAAAAGGACCATGAACCTCCTCCATGTCAGAAAATGGGAAATGAACTTCACTAAAAAAGCCGAAACAAACGGCAAGTAAATGTTTTGAAAAGATGGTTTCCGTCATCTGTTAGACTGTTTGTTCAAGTCTTCATGTTTCTGATGGAAAACAGAATTGTGATTGTTTGAATTGACCCAAACAAGAACCCCTTCATGTTGGAGCTGATCTGGTGAAACCGGTGAATCCATGACCCCCCCCCCCTGTTCACTCTGAGTGCTTCTCCATTTGGTAAAAAGATTCTTTCATTCCAATGCAAAACATAAATTTGAATGAATTATTCATTCAAATAGTAAAGAACAAGATGGCCCAACAAGCATTCAGATAAAGTCCTTTAAAAATTTACAACAATAAGAGAATCCCAGTAGTGAGTAAACATATAGGAGGTTTAACAGTATGCGACTGGGAGGCGCTGCTGTGTGTTCCCTTTACGGCTTAATGCATCGGAAGCGCCACTTCTGATTTCAATATTTAATTCTTCAACTCGTTCACAGTTAATTCATGTTCTGAAGCACTTGAGTGCTTCTAACCCTTTTATTATGTATTTATCCATCTTTTTGAGTACATCTATAATTTGGGGTCAAACGTGTTCCAGTTTATATCTTGACCAAACTCCGGATGGTTCTTTTCGGTGAAAGCTTCAGAGGCGGTGCTGTGGACGACCGGCTGTTCTGAGAGGATTATTAAAACCCCACAGCTGCTAAAACACAGACCTAAGACGCATGTTGTTCGGCTGCTGCTGCCGGACGACATTAGTGGAGGAGGCAGAGTGGAACATATTAATGCGTTTCATCTCAACACATATTAATGCTGCCTCAGCACATGAACACAAGGATTTCACTGTGCTGAGTGCAAACAGGTGACATTTTAATTCTTTATGTTCCACTCACACTAGTTATGTGTTATGGTACAAATTGTTTTTTTAGTCTCAGCCAACGTTTTACTAATTTATGAAGATTAAAATAAGGCAGGTCCAGTTTCTGTTGTTCACTCAGCTGAAGGCATCGGTTGAGCATATATTTTAATCCTCAACCTTGAAAAGCTATTAAAGAAATATCTAACTTACTAGTTTCTTTAAGTTTGGTCCATTTGCTAACATGGAGGTGTGTACTACAGCCAGCCACCAGGGGGCGAATCAGATGTTTTGGATCAACGTTTGGGAGCAGAGAATAAAGAGGAAGGACCACGCATCTCCACTTCAACTTTTGGAGCCAGAGTCAGTGAAGTAGTAATTGGGGGGGTGGGGGGGGGTGGAGCCTCAGAATATAGATCCTGAGTCAGACCCACCTGTCAATAATGATGTTTCACTGCATTTTTTGAACCATGAAATAACTCATTGAAACCCAACTTATCAGAATCAAATGACACTAGAACGACATGTACTTTTTTTTTAGTCTGGTCCATGTCCCATCTGCTAACATAGAGGAGGCAGAGGTTATGACTTCAACATCTCTAGACTTGCCCGGTGACACTAAGTGCATCAGAGACGCATAAAAAGATCCTTTGTGCAAATTCCATGCTCGGAGCAAAGAATCTGAGGCAGTTACAGAGAAAGTCGTCTTGATCCAAAGGATACAAATATTTCCTGTCATCATCACAAAGACATAATTTTGGAGACAGTGAAACTGCGAGGCTACTCAGAACCTGCTCGATCTCGGTCCTCAAGAGTAAAGTCAAAGAGCTTTTCTATGAATGAGGCCCCTGGAGAGGACAGAAGATGAATGGAGGACAGAGAAGCTCGGTGAGGCTGAGGGTCGACTGATCTGAGTTAATGGAGGGAAACCACACAGAGCAGAGAGGAAAACAATGAATGAATCAGGGAGGAGGATTAAACCGACCTCCTTGTCTCCTTTCTTTTTTTTGGTCTGGACCGACAGAGACTCCACTTCACTCTCAAACTGGTCCACCTGCATGTTCAGTGTGTCGATCATATTCTGAGGAGAGAGAGGAAGAAAAAACAAGACAGGGGAAGTTAAAATCACAGCAAACGTGACACGGCTCTAACATGGTTGTAAGTGTTAAAGCTGAGAAGAAGGTGCATTAAAGTTTATCATACATTTAAGTTCAAGACAAGTCTGTGAGCAGAGTGGTTTGTTTACGATCATAGCTGTGTATTGTCTATATTTGAATGTTTTACACTATGTGGTGAAGACAAAGATTCATTTTCCATTAACTTCTCAAGCAGCTCACTTTCTATTAGAACCCAAACAGGTTCATGCTGATGTGTTTTTACCTGCAGCTGTCGTCTCTCTTTGTTAAACATGTTTGACTAAATGAACGATCCCGCGCACAGATGATCATTTCAAAATAAAGTGAAACTCACCGTTAGCCACATCCCGACCTCCTCCTTCTCCCTCTGGGCCGGATCGACCTTCTGTGCCAGACCCAGTCCTTCTTTTGAGTAGGCTTTCGTCTTGGTCTCTCTTTCAACTATCTTGAACCGCTCCATTTGCTGCAGACAGACACAGAAAAGAAAAACATTATTAAAACTTGTACCTATTAAACAAGAGTTATAATGTTCACATTAATCCTAATGACACCATAGGAAACGGCTACGCTGAACAACAGGTGGAAGCTCTCGCACCAGCTCCCACGTTTACCATCTCTCTGTGAAGACGCCACAGTGATGGCAACTGAGTTCAGATTTAGATAATAACTCCTGAGTCTGTCTGACTGTGGTTCAGCTGCACAACTCACGTGTGTATTGTTAAGGGCTCAAAGAAGTCCAGTGCAGAACTGGGATGGAATCTGAAACACGCATCATGTGAATCTCTACAGGAGCCTTGATATTTACATAATACTAATATTAGAAAATTATATTGAGTTATTTTTTTGTGAACTGCATTTCCCAAAATGAAATGGATAACAAACGTCAATAAACACGAGGATGATGAGTGTTAGGAGTGGCTCGATCACTTATCTGGTTATGGATCAATAACTCCTAAGACCTGAAGTTAGTCAAATACATTTGTAAACGTTTCAAGAGTCTGAAGAGTTGAAATCAAACTCCACCTGCAGAGTGAGCGTAGCCATGAACATGCTGTGAGCTCCCTCTTCAGTTCCTACTCACCGTTTCTATGAGTTTGCGATTCTCGACTAGCTGCCGTTTATCTTTGATCTCGTTGGATGCCACCCACGTCTTGATCTGGTCTCGAAGACGCTGAGGGACCAGGAGCAGAGGAGGAGGCAGAGGAGCGGAGAGCGGGGGAGGGAGGGAGAGAGAGAGAGAGAGGGAGAGAGAGACATGAGTGAAGTGTGTGGTGCGTGCAGAGACTCGTCTTCAACTGTCATGGACGGTGAATTTCATTCAACTGGCTTGGCTTTAAGTTTGGTTCTCATGGAAACATGGAGATGAAGCGTACACACAGCTTCTGGCTTCTGATCATATTCAAAGTCATTTATTGCACGACAGCAAACACTATTCAACCTTTCATCCATTGTCAGGACATGAGACCTCAGGTCGACCAGTTTCTGCCTCAGCTGCTGATTGGCTACAAACTGGACGACGAGGAAGACTTCACACACAGGAAGTGGAGCCACAGCTGATTAGAACCAATCAGGTGGCTGCATCATCACCTTTTCCACATGTCTCTGGCTGACACTTATTTAGTTCTGGGTAAAACCTGAGAGCATTTGAACATCGACAGATTTAAATGATTTATGGTTCAAGTCCGGTCTTGGTTTTTACCTGTAGCTTTTTAATCTCTTTCTTGAGGTCTGCTTCATATTTCTCCTTTTGGTTGGCGTTGGCTGCATTGTGAAGCTGCACACACAAGAGACATCAGGTGAAATATTTAAAGGAACAACGTGCACATGCTTGCCACACATTCACAATAACAGGAGGAGGATTAAACATGTGCTCTGGAAATACAGAGCGATTTAAGAGCTATTATACAAAATCATGTCATCTGTTTTGTGCTATTGATCTCACATCATAACACAGATAAATGGGGTCAAATACAAACATCAGAGGAAAATATAAAATATGCAGAAATCACAGGAATAACTAAATGAACATGTCTGAGTTCACTCAAGCTGCTGATAATATAACCACAGCAGTATAATAAATACAGGATATAATGAGGGGAACAGGGCGACTGGGATCTGTGCTAACTGAACCACTAACAGGTTTGTGCCTCTTTATTGTCCAAACAGATCTGCGCTCTGGGCCTGCGGGCTGCTGGGAGCTCAGGGCCGACCACTGTTTTAATAATCATAATAATAATAATAATGAGGACTGCACATGCTGTTGTGGTGATGGCAGTGTTCATTTACTTATTATGACTGCAAACGCAAATCCCAGTTCAACACCCTTATAAAGAAAATAACCATAAGCAGGCAAACAATTAAATCACTGCAGCTCATGTGTAACGTGAGAGTTGTGTTGAGATTAACACGACAATATTCACACAGTCTTGTAATAGTCAAAATTTGGTTGAATGCCAGTTGAAGCTGACACACGTGTCCTGTTCACAAGCAAAGTTTACAAGCATCTGGGTTTTTTGTTTGTTCCCTGATCCACACGAAATTATAGTTTTTTCATCAGACCAAAATATGGCTCCGGGGGATATAGTGAAATGTTCTTATGCTCTAACTAAAACTCTCAGTGAGAATGTGCAGAGCTGCAATGATCGGCCAATTGAGTGAATAACTGAAACGTTAATGGAAAGGACATTGATTTTCCTCTGACATGACATTGTGACGGCATTTTCTGATGTTAAACAAACAAAAACATAATCGACAGAACAATTTGAATATGAATTGAAATGTAGAAGAAAAAAAAAGTTTCACAAACCTTGTCACAGTCCCTCCTCACCTTTTGCCAGATGTCTTCGAACTGTTCTACACCTTCCGCTACTTTTTTCAGACATCGATCTATTTCACCTGGAGGAGGCGAGAAGGAGCAGAACATCGAGCAGCTTTAGTGAAATGAGCAAATATGAAGATGTCAAAACACCAGGGGCGAGTTCAAAGAAGCAGCCGATTTAAAAACTGAAAACATCTTTTTAAGTTATTCCACGCTATAGATTTGAGAGGATTAACTCGTCAGCATAATCTCAGTAAAAGCGTGGACCTGCTTTTTTTTTTCCACGTCACGTTGATGCTCGAATTTCAAATCACACACACGGAAAAACAACAAACGCAACACAGAAGAGTCGGGCATTAGCAAATTGTGGCCGACATCTCATGAAATATGCAAATCACTAAAGGTGCATTAAGCTTGTAGGCAGGAGGCCACACAAACACCCCCCCCTTCAAATCTTCAGCTTCATGATCAGAGGAAGGCCGCGGAGTCAAACAGGCGGTGACAGGAAGTGAAAATCATTTAGGCCTCGTTATCGCCACCATGTCCCAGATTAATGTTTTCTTCAAGTCACGTGACAAAGATAAGTTGTTCGCTAATAAACATAATCGGGAAAAATCCTGTTCTTATGCAGTTTGATTATTTTTAGCACAGAGATTATAGTTGTAGTGAAGTGAGAATTGGAGAAAATGTGGAGAGTCATCTTTCAATTTCATAATCATATTTAGACAATCATTTAAATAGTTATTTCTCTCATATATATTTACAGCATATTCAGTTTTAGATCATTTTAGCTGCAGTATATTTGTAGTTTTGAAAAAACAAGACACGTGGAGACATTTTCTGACATTTCACAGACTAAACGATTAACTAATAAGAAGTTATTAGTGGATAATTGATGATAAAACTAATTGATAGGTTAATCTGATTCACTGTTATATGTCTGGAGTCTGGGAAAGAGAATCAGAAACAGATGAATACATCAGTTGATTTGAACCTTTCGCAGAAATATCAGTATCTGTGTTACTGTTTGCTGATATGAGCCCAAAGCAGCTTCCGACATTCAGCCGTGTTTCAACTTTTATCTCCACGTGGCTCTGACTGTGATTTGATCGACTGTGCGGCCACTCGGAGAAACGAGTGAAGACTCAACAAATGAGAGGAGCCAAAGTTGAGTCTGACCTTAAACAGCCTGGACGTTAAGACACCGCTGCGGGGGTGTTATTTTTAGATGAAAGTCTACCTCCTCTGTAATAATACATTACAATGTGACAGAGCCGGGTCGCTGCCTGCGCTCCATCTTTATTCAGGACGAGATTTAGGGGGAAATACAGGTTTAGTTTTTTCAGAGAGGGAAGTCACGAGAGCGTGAAGAGATGAGTGAAGCTGACAGAGAATCATTCAGGATGAATCCTGTCAAAAACGGTGTCTTCAGCCCTGTGGTGACAAATGGCAGCTGAAAATAACATCACAAGAAAAAGGACTCCCAGGAAGAGTGCTGTGGGACGGGGGGGGGGGTTCTGTCTGTACACAAAGGTCTGGGTTGGGTTACGAGAGACGCTGTGGTGTTGTGTGTTCAGCTTTGGATGCTGGATATCAACAGAGCAGTTCCAGACATCAATCAACGTAGGATTCACTGTTACAGTCCGGGCTGTTTAGATTCAAACTAATAAAAGCAGCGAGTAAAGAAGAGAGGAGCAGCGGAGGAGACACATCTTGACGGGCCTCCCTACAAAGTGTGTGTTAGTGTTTGTGTGTGAGCTGTGAGCCAGCACATGGACGTCAGGCCACCGTGACCACAAACAGGAAGTGTCAACATTTACCAAACCAGAGCGTGCGGGGTGATATGGAATATTCCAATTTAATATTCAACTGACCATTGACAGGATAATTCTCGCACACGCACACAAACACACGCAAACACACACACACACACACAGAGAGACAGAGAGTAACCTCACCTTGAAGTTTCCTTTTATCGGCCATGACTGATAACTAGGATGATGTCTTCATGCCTTCTTTCACTGCAGAGAAACACAAACCAAGAGTATGTATTAATTAAAAATGCAATTCAAAAGAGTTGATAATCTGCATCTTTACAAAGACTATAGAATAAGATAGGACATTCTGAAAATGTTTCAGAATGTAGGAAACTGATGTTTATGTGCCGGCTCCGTGTTAAACGTCAGCTGAGGATTTCTAAGTGAATATTTTTCACCTTTCAGAGAGCGAGTTTGAGTTTGAGCTGGTTGCATTCAATGCCCTTTCCTCTGCATGTTCCATATCACATGATTTAGCATGTAGGCACAAAGAGATGCTGATGTAAATATTCTTTAGTCCAAGATGGGACAAATATGGAGATTTGAATCTTTCCTTCTCTTATGGAAGTACTTTTATATCACCCATCATGCTGTAGTCAGATCTTAGTATAGTATAGTATAGGAGTGTTCAGGCCTCATGTGTTGTCACACCACATTCTGTGACAGAGCAACCACGGGTTCACCTGCAGGTGATGTGAAGTGCATCGTGCGCACAGAAAAAAACGACCAATTATTCAAAAATGGCTTCTGACTAGTAGAATTTCATCTGAGCTGTTTTCCCTGTGGCTCCTGCATCTATTGTCCTCTGGTGATGAGCGGGTTGTTCTGATATCAGCTTGGAAAATGTCTCTGCTGATTAATGGCGGGCAGGTACTAAAGTGTTAGCCAGAGCTAGCTAAAGTGTCAGCATGTAGTTTTCACGCTGGAGAGTCCCACGAGTAAAATGGCGGCGTGTGCAGTGTTCAAGACTTCAGCTTCACTAATTTGACAAAGAAAGCTGAGACTAAGAAAGATACACAGAATTCTTGTCGAGTTAATTTCAGTTCTGTTGTCAAACTAGATAAAAAAGAAGTTCTATGACGGGCTGGGCAAATGGTAGAAGAACATCTCCACTCAGCTTTGTGCCAAATGAGGTGGTTTAATGTTTCCTCTCGCCTCAGTGAACGTGTAATAAACTGTTCTGCTCGACTTTTCCTTTCATGGCTGAGCAACAATTTACAATGGAATTTCACAGCTGCCGCTTCGTCAAATTTAAAAGTGGATCCTCTTGACCTGGAACAGAACCTGAGCTGTGTTCAGCAAAGTCGCATCGAGCGCCGTCTGTCGACGAGACAGAGCAGACGTTTTTATAACATGCGGTCCGAGGTGATGACAATACGCCGTCTCGGCTTTAAGGCCGGTTATCACGTTCGGACACAGGCCATTGAACAAAGACGTTTCTGATCACGCTGCAGAAAAGTAATATTTTTAACGTTGTACTGACGCACACCCAGAGGGAAGCTAACGGCTACAGGAAAAGAATAACACACATCAGCTCAGCTGATTTGCTGAAGGTGTTAGCATTTTCCACAAGTACCGGACTTGAACCCATCAAGTCTCCTTGGTGGATGTATTACATGTATATAATTAATATAGTTTATTGGTCAACTTAACGCCTCCATAATTATGAATGACAACAAAGAAGCTTTCAGGTGCATTTTGACGCTCAGAGAGCAACTGAGCATTTAATTTGAAAAAGTCCTTTTTAATTAACGCGTCTTTAAAACAACAGCTACGTGTACAAGTTACGAGTCTCTAAATCAAAACAATAACAAATGAACTATGTTGATTGCATCATGATGCAGCATGGGATCATGGGAGTTGTCTTCTTCACCATTGCAGATTGAAATCTACCTGGCGACGACTCAGTGGCAAAATATGTTCACGGATGATGTAATGTATAAAAGTTGTATTCAAGTCATGCAGCACGAGTGACTGAACTACCGTCTAAAAGGCTAACACGGTGCTTTCCTGTGTTATAGAGAATCTTCTGAGCAGATTGCACAGAATAGAATCTGTCACTGAATTCTGCCTCAGATTAAAAACTACTGATTTATGTTGTAAAATGATGTGAATTGTTGGTATTAAAACAACTCACCTGAGCCCTGAAATACAACCAATCCCTGCACCTCATAATGATTTCACATTTGCAGTTGATTTTCTGTTTGAATAAGAATGAGTTTCAGGCCATTGTTACATGAAAAATTTAAATGAGCAATGTGCAGACGCTGCCTGAATGAATTTGACTTGAACGCAGTAGAATTTAACATGTTTTCATATTTTGCTAATGTCGCTATGCTAGCATGAAGTTTAAGGCCTTATATATTTTTGGTCACGTGTGTTAAAAATGTTTTTTTAAACAGAATATTAGAAACACATCTCAGTTTAACTCTAAGTAAGGATTTAACGCAGAGACTGAATTTGTGATAAGCTACAGGGGAGAAAGAAAACTGCATCGTTCAAAATGAAACCAATAAGGCGGATAGGATCTTTTAAGACTTTAACGTCTATTACAACATTTATAAAGTTGGAAGGTTTCAGATAATTTTACTTTGAGTGTGCACATAGATCTGGATTATTGAAATCCCTGACGCTATATTAATATTAATCATATGGAGGTTTCCTGCAGGTACAGATATGCTGAACTGGTGACCTCCTAGTTCATGCTGCAAAAAAATATATAATCTGGAGATATTTGTGATATAACAATGAATCTGATGGATTAAAGTGTTATATATTTGTCCCACTTTTTGACTGAAACCTGTTAAAACCCTTGTTTATTTTCCTGCACCGAGCCTCTTTAATATTTAATGGTTCTGAGATGACGGTGGTCTTTGACAGTTTAACTCCATTTCCCCAGTTTGAGCTGAGGAGCACGTTAGAAACCAGGACATCAGCTGCTGGTTTCAAACGTGCATCGTGTGTTGACCTGAACAAACAAGGAGGTGTTGTTTTTAGCATTTCCTCCACAACGCGCGCACACATGTGGAGCAGCTGCGGACTCGAACCGCCGGTTTCTGCAGCGGATTCACGGTGAAACGTGAACAAACGGACGGAACCACCGGGAGCGGGGGTCAAACATTTCTAATCTCGGGATGTTTATCAACACGGCGGGTATCGCCAGTCCCAGCTCCGGGGCACCGAACCCCGCGCGGACCCACTTCGCTAACCGACCCTGCCCCGGAGGAAAGCGGCGTTTGATCCGTTTTCCGGAGCAGAAACACGGACACGGAGCAACGTGGAGAGACGCAGCTTCCCACCGGCGGCGCTGCCTGATGTGGAGAGAGGAGAGAGGCGGAGAGACACGGAGGGGGACGGTTCACAAACCCATCACCTCCGGCTGCAAGGGTCACTTACCCGGACTGTTCCGAGTGACGGTCTCGGTCCTCGGTCGCCTCCACTTCCTCAAACCTTCAGGGATTCAGTAAAATGGCTTATTTTCTAAAATGTTCACAATTCTTCTCGCTAAACAATCAGTCCGCACATCCAAGATGGCCGCCAGGAACTCCTCCTCCTCCTCCGAGGCCGCGGTGGACACGAGGCCCGCCCACCTCACCCGCGATTGGTCCACCGTGGCCCCTTGCGATCTTCTATTCGTCAAAACCCTCTGTCGGTCAAACATGCTTGTTTACTACATCCTGTACAACTCGGCCTGTGATTGGCCGCAGGGCATTGTGGGCCTTGGAGTTCGTCTTATTTTGTTATTTGTTCGTTTCAGATGAACTACAGTTAAACTGACTGATTGATTTAAATATATGAAAATAAACATAATACGAAATAATAATAATTATAACTATATTAACAGCGAATAGATCAATTTATTCACTAAAATCCAAAATGAAATTTATTCTCTTACTAATATTTTAAACAAACGAATACTCGTCACATAGTCGACTACTCGTCACATGGTTTACTACCTCCGGTACAGCTCGCCCTGTGATTGGCCTCAGGGGGTTGTGGACAATGGAGTTCATTTATTTGTTCATTTCAAAGATCTGCTGGATTGATTTGTTATTGTTTGTAATTCATTTGATTTAAATAAGAAAATACAATACGAAATAATAATAATAAATATTATTACTATAATAGCAAAAAGGTCCATTTATTCTCAAAATGTCTGTCTGAATTACCTTATTATAGAGTCTATTTCTATTACCATAAAATACAATAAATAAAACTCACTTCGCTGTTTCACTGCTGTTTGACTTACCAACATTTTGCATTACCACCATTTGTCCACTGGAGAACGCTGTCAGCTGCTATGAGGGCACACGCGCTCAATCTGGCTCTTCATCTTAGACTGAAAATAAAAACTCCTCATCCTCCTTTTTAAAATCTCTGTTTTGTTGTTTCTCAAAACTTGTGGTTTGAACCTCACCTTCAACTTGATCAAACCTTTTTATTTAATTGTTTTGTTATCTTACACATATTTAATTATATTTCATTTTCACCTTCTAACCATGTTTTAAAGGTGCTTTATAAATAAAGATTATTATTAATTTAAATTACATTAAAAACCTTTTTCAGCAAAAATCTATCAGTTTCATTTCTTCCCTCAGCCCAGATCATAAAAAACCAGAACAGGTTAATTCATGTAGAATAAAAAATACTAAGAGTCGACTTCTCTGTTATTTCTTTGTGTAGAAAAAACGTGAAACAAAATAATGAACATTCAGGTTTGTGGTGTTATTTCTCATATTCTCATGAAACAAACATTCATAGATTCGAAAGTCATTTACTTTTTATATGACATTTTAAACTATTACAAATTCAAAATTACAGCACAACATTAGTCAACTTAAATAAAATGTATAACTTAGCTACGAGATGATTGAACAAGCAAAAATACCTTTGACACATCATAAATGTTCATATTTTACAAATAATAATTTAGAAATTACAAAGTAAAAACAGTCAAAAACCAAATAAATGATAAATATTCCTATTGCTCATTGACAGAAACCATGAGGTGGAACTAACTCAGTCGGAACCTGTAAACGTTTTCAGGACTGAAAAGTCTGACAGTGGCCTTTAAATTAAAATCTTGTTTTAACATCGTAACAATGTATCTCTGAGTTATCGTATAAACTTCAGGTAAAGTTTTATGCTTCAAAAAGGAACTTGTTTTATAACGATAATGTCAGAAAAACCTCCTGACCGACATAAAGAGCTGCACGATAAACAAATAAACAACAACTATTTTTTTAAACATGTCAAGCAGCTTTTTGGAAATAAACCTGAACTGTATTCAAACCAGCTTTATCCTGATGAGGGACAGGGCTCAGATCAGTTTCTGAACCTGTAGGAGATGGGAAGCAGCTTGTGAGTCTTCTTCAGGCCCTGGACCTTCGCGTGCGTCTGCTCGTCCATGGTCTTGTAGCAGCGCCGGGCGTAATCCAGAAGCTTCTCCTTCGAGGCCTCGAACTCTCCGACCTCCGCCACCTGCACAGCAACAGATCAGTCAAGTGGAAATTCAAACCAGTTTGAACTGAGGATCCTGTAATGGACACATGATACCCGGAGAACCTCCTTCCACTAAAACCCTTTTCACACATGAGGTGTGTCCACACTGTTGGTTCTGTTTAAAATATGAACAACACAGCAGGAGACGTACTGCTCGAGATGGGAGACAGAGATCTGAGCGGTCATGTATCAACGACAGAGTAAAAGTTGGGACCTTCTCCGGGGCGACCAGCAGCAGCTCTGCCACCGGGGACGTGGAGGCCATGGTGTTGCGGTCCACGCCGTGGATCTGGAAGGCTCGGGACATGCTCCTCACCCGCTGGTAGGTGGTCAGGATCTTCTTGTAGCGAATCAGAACGCCGTCCGGATCTTTAACTGAAGGAAGGAAGTGGTGAAAGAGACAGAAACAAACAAACAGAGACATTTAATGATGAGTCGTTCATGTTCTCCCTCACTCACTCACAACTCATCATAAATGAACCTCGATCCTTCTGACTTCATTCTTCCATCCGGGGTTTCGGCAAATTAAAATATTTAAGACATTTTAAGGCCCGAAATTGTCATTATTACATTTGAGACTTATAAGATTCACTGAAACCCTGTGATCCAGATAAACAGGTGGATCCAGGAATATGTTTTATTTTAACTTATCGTTAGCCGAGTCTGTCTGAGCACCTTCATGTTCCATCTGGAGCAGATCCACACGTTTCACTGATTCAATCCCGGTTGTTAAACAGTTTCTTTTGTGTATTAAACAGTGAAACATTTCCTTCCCCTCCAGCCTCACCTCTCTGCCTCTCCCTCCCATGTGTGATCCTGAAGATCCTCCTCATCTTCATCCTCGGCTCCCCGTTGCTCCGCCCTCGGCCTTTCTTCTTCGACCCCTTCTCTAACTCCTCCTCCTCGTCTTCCTCGTCCTCCTCCTCCTCTTCTTCCACAAACTCATCGTCAGTGTAGTATTTCTCCTCCTCCACGTGATACTCCTGCTTGACTGCAGACATGAAAAATACACTGTGAGAGTTGAATTCTTCCACCTGAATGACGGATGGTGTCTGAGGCTTCCTGACCCGGGATGGCGGTGCTGCGGCGGCTCCGCGGCCCCACGGCCTGCAGCCGTTTGAGGGTCATTCCAGACCTGGTGGTCATGGGGGAGGGAGGAGATGGGGAGGTGGAGGGCTGGACCTTTATATTCCGCTGGGCGTCACCACACCACTCTGTCACTGCATGAATTATAGTCATCAGCATGAAATATTAAAACCACAACGGCCACACGACACGTTTCCTGACATCTCACCCTCCGGACTCATGCTGACGATGAAGCGATTCAGCTGACAGCGCAGGAAGTTGCGTTCCTCCTCCAGCTCCTCGATGCGCTTCTGCAGCCAGGCGTTCTTCTCCAGGGCGACGTACAGGTGAGCCCGCAGGTTCGAAACCAGGATGAACGGGCTGTACTGGGAATGAGGAGGCTCATGCACCACAGCTTCTGCAGGAGGACGAGGGAAGAGTTCAGAACAATGAAAGATAGAATGAGAAGAAGAAACAGGAAAAGAAAATAATCTAGAGAAGAGATGAACAGCGCCTCAGAAAAAGGTTTGTGAGGTCCCGGTTGATTTGACCTTTGACTCTCAAACACCAAATTCTAATCGGTTCATCTCTGAGTCCGAAAGGTTCTTGAGATATTGTGTTTAAAAGATCAGGATGATTGTATATCACAGAAACGATAATGCCTCCGGTCACTAGGTGTCACCAGTGAAGAGGCAAAAAAAATGCACAACTCAAATAAAACATGATCTATTGTTTGAAATCATCAACATGTGTTCAATCCGTCATATCGAGCATCTTCATAATTGATAGTAATTGATATGGTTCGACTGTTTGGTTAAAATCTTAATTATTATTACGATACAGGTACGTTGGAGGACTTTTCTATCTGTGATCTAATAAATATCAAATAACTTTGAATTATCTTTTTCCCGTTGATCACGGAAATATTAATAAATATTCCCAACAAAAATTCAGCATGGAAACTGTAACGTGACGATGATCTAAACCCGAAACCAGAGTTTGTGTCACGTGATAAATCTGATCCCCGGTCGTACCATCCATCATCGGCTGACCCTGGTTCAGGTCATAGGCCGCGGGTCGCTCCATGTTCTCCTCCAGGGGGAACGAGACCTCGTAGGCGTCCAGATACAAACCTCCTCCTCCCCCTCCTCCTCCTCCTCCTCCTCCACCTCCTGGGGCAGCTGAAGAGGGCTGTGGCATGTAGTGCTCTGACAAACACAAGACAACAGGACATGAGAGGCTGCCAACGGCTTGTGTTTATTATTCATAATGAAGTAGTAGAGGTAGATGAAGTAGTTGATTTTAAGTTCAAGTCAAATATGCGAGAACCTTTCAGGCACAAATAACAAATATTTCTGGATCCAGCTTCTAATAGGTAAAGATTTTCTGCTCGTCTTCTTCAACATTCACGATATAACATTCTGTGATGATTTGGATGTTCTTCACTTTTCTCTTGTAATTTCTAAAAGATGAATTAGTTAAATCACTGGTTTATATTTCTTTTGAGCGACATGCAGTAGAGAGCGGCTCGGGCCCAAAAGGAAACCAACCGAGCCCGACCTGAACCCCCACAGGAGTTCTGTCTTCTTGGGTCTGAACCCAACCAGAACCCCTGGAGTACTACAGCTCAATAAACACGGTTCTATCAGAAGAGAAAGTAAACTTAGAAGAGGAGGTTATCACACGATCATGCCAGATTCATTCAGAACCAGATGCTGTTCTCAAGACAATCACACTTCAGGGGCTATAATGAAATGACAATGTTGCATGATGGGAACAGGAAACTATTGATAACACAACAGATAACGCAAAGAAGGCGAATCCCTCCAGAAACCAGACTCCTCCAGGGCCTGGGGACATTTGGACTCTTCTGTGTGAACTCCTCTAGATACTGGGAGATAATGTGTCATCATCACTATAACATAAAACTGTGGAAACCATATCCATCACACTTCATCAGATTCTTGGTTTGGTTCTAATAACGCTTCAGAACCCATAGACTTTATATTTATAATAATATCAATCAAGTTAAAACAGAAGAAAGTTGAACTAAAAGCTTTGTTAGTAAATCAATGACTTAAACAATTGATCAACTTCACAGGGGCTTCAGATTAACTCGTTTCAGCTCTAATAATAACAAATGGTAAAGTTTATACAATGCATCAGGTTTATTTATATACTCTAGTTCCAACAAACATCAATACAATGGTCATAGTATAGAAAACAAGGTTTGAACTCTAGAGAAACAAGGTGTAAACTAAAACTGATCAACAGAAAGACCAGTTCCTTGTCTCCAGTCAGAGGTCCATTCAGTAAAGTGCATATCAGAGGTTATGGTGAAGCTCTGGGTGGGTCAGTGAGCTGCAGGGCGAGCACCCGTCGTGCACGTGGTGCAGTTACCTGGCGGGTGTGCATCGTCTCTGCAGTTTGGAGGATTCATGACGTGAGAGCAGCAGGAGCAGGATGTTCGGATGAACTCGTTAATAAACCGCACTTCAGTTATACTTCAGTAATACAGCGTGAAAACGAGCCTCAGCTGCAACCGCGCGCACACGCTCCTCGCCGCTCGCTGCAATTACCTGATTATAAGTGACGAGCACAGCTGTCTCAGGTGTGCACGCTCCACGCATGCGCACGACGCATCTCAGGCGTTTTAAAAACTTTATTCAAAACGAGCATGCGGATTGCACATGATCAGCAAAATAAAAGTCTGCGATACACGTGGAAGTCAAATATAATAAAACCCTCCACAGCAACAACAACATGAATTCACAGAGAATCAACAGCACACAATACAAAATGTTAAATGTTAAAAGTCACTTATTCATTCAATTTCAATTTAATTTTCACCCAAAACTATACAATGATATACTTGGGATTGTAGAAAAGGAAATGACATCATTCCAAAACCGGATATACGATAATAACAACAATAGTAATGATATAAATATGATAATAATATGTCATGATTACCATTACAACTTTGATTTTTATATTTATATTTATAGATAAAATCTGTCATTATAAATCTGTGATTAACTATTTATTCATAAAATCTTCCTTCATGGATAATTAACGTGAAGCAGATATTGATTAATTTGATTAGTCAGTGTTTAAAAAGGAAAAACAAGAAAAGCGTTTAAACATGTGAGTTAGTAGAGTTTTAATTTATAAAATGTTGTTTAAACTTAAAATCAGTGGTTTTCTTTTTCATTCTGAGTGTTTTCATATTTATCTGTAAATAAACCGAAGAGGAAGAAGAAGACGATGGCGGAAGTAGGTCACCTGAGGGCGGGGCTCAGGTAGAGGAACGTAAATGCGGAAGTGAAAAGAAGCGGAAAGGATTAAAAACTTTAAATCAACGAACAACGAGAAGAAGTGAGTTCAAATCAAAAGTTACTGTTTTCATGTGGAAAGAATCGAATTGAGAGAAACGTTTGTGTGAAGAGGATTCGACCTGAATCCGATTCAACGGGTAAAACACCTGGATTCACACGTTAGAGAAAGAGTTCAGTGGAACTTAGAGGATCTATAAATATCCTCCAGATCTGTATAATATTGATACCTAATACAAATAGTCAACTAATAACACGACTAATCAAATATAAGGGTTTTAATATTATAATAAACCATCTGTTTTTGTGGTGATTAATATATAAACTGCTGCGGTCATGTTATTCTCTTTAACTTTCATTACAGCGTGTAACAATAGTTTGTGTTCACATTTATTAAAACATCACAAACTACTACACATCAACCTAAAACTACTTTGTCGTGTTTATCTTTTACATTTTCTCTCTTAACTTGAACCCACATCAGAGTAAACTTTCATATTTAGACCTGAAACATGCAACTACACTATATAAGAAACTACAAATTCTTATATGTTTATATATAGATCTTTTTCTGCTGTTTTTATATATATATACACATTTTATATTTTAAGGTACTATCCAATCCCTTTACTGGCTATACTAGCTCCATGCACACTTTACCACTACATATTTGTATATATTTATATATTTATATATATATATATATTTCTGTAAATTTGTTCTCCGTATGTGATTTGTGTATGTATGTCAGTGATGTTAGGTGTACAAGCTACTGGATGATCTGAATTTCCCACGGGATTAATAAAGTGTCTATCTATCTATCTATCAACTGCAGCTCTTAAGGTTATTCAAAGGCAGGTTATATATAAACTAACATCACAGGGACTACAGTACATTATGTTTTTATTCAATCAGGATCTGATTATTATTATTGAGCAGCTGCTGTTTTCATGTGAACCCGTGTTTCCTTCACATCCAGGAAACATCTGTAACATCTGTGTCCTGCTCCAGCTTCACCATGGGCCTCTGTGACGGCCTCTCTCACTGTAAAGTGGCTCTGGCCTTCGCCGTGTTGATGGACCTACTGGGTGGAGCCGCTCTGCTGGTGGGAGTCTTCGCCCACCTGGAGGTCAACGGACAGGACTTTGGAGACTTACTGGTTTATACTGGTACGTAGCGTCCGATGAGTTGGAATCAGAAGAGGAACTGTGGTGGTTTAAACTTTGTCTAAATGCTGTTTGTCGATTGATTGAGAAACGATCATGGGGTGTGTTGCTGTGGCGTCTTGCAGGAGCCCTGTTCGTCGTCATGTCTCTGGCCGGGTGGGTGCTGTGGTACAGCGGGAACATCGAAGGCCTGACGTCCAAGAAGGAGCTGGGACACATCGGCAGCGCGGTGGACCGCCTCGCTCGCAACCTCAGCCGCAAGATCCGCACCTACAGGGGCCACCACTGAGCCCCGCACATGAATACACCTCATTTTTAAACCCTCCAGTGTCGGATACCTGTGTTTGTCAGTATTAAGATGAGAAACAGACCCGGAATCAAACTGTGTTACAAGCTGGTCACAAACATTTAACCTGTAAACGTGTCTGTTACAAAATCATGAAAGTTCTTTAGTGTTTGAACGAGACTGAATTCAGCATCGGGCTGATAATGGATGTCAATAAAAGCTTTTTATACCTCAGAGACAAGTTTGTTTTTAATTCATCATCAACGATATAAAATCATCTCTGGTCACAACCAAGACAATTCACATTCCTTTTAATTAAAAACAGGCAAAATAATAAAACAAAATGAATAAATAAATATATGTACACACAGATGTACTTACATTTATACTTAGCACAATCTATCTCTCTTTAAGGTCTCCATCTTTGCTGCCTCTGTCTCTTTCTCTCCTGCTCATCTTTTATAATCCCCCTCTCATTCCTCTCAGCCACAGGATTCTCTTTCCTAGAACTCCGTCTACAGCAGGTTGTGGGTCAGAGGTGGGAGATTCATCTTCAAGCCAAGAGAGGGAAACCTCGAATCAGCCTGGAGGGAAAACCCCTGTTGGAAGAGAAGCTACACTTTCTGTTGACAGACAGATTTTGAGGTGCAACACGTCATCGAGGAGGTTTTCATGCAGTTTCATGTCAGAAGACAGGAATCAGAACAGGAAGTTGGGTTTGATTTTTGTTTAATTATGCAAAAATAAGTTGCAAAAGTCAAAATCACAGAAATTACTAGTTTACTAAAATTAGAGAAAACTCTTCTCTGACTCTTTGAGTGTTCGCAGCCTGAGAGTCCATCAGAGGGTGAAGATGACTTTGGGTCTTCGTGTCCTCTCCTCGTCCTCTCAGATCTCCAAAGCCTCCTCGGCCAGATGGCAGAACCCAAAGCACCTGTGGAGGCGGCGGTGCCAGGAGGAAGGCCCCAGTTAGGCCTCAGGACGTCAGCAGGGGAATTAAGTTGTTTTATTTAATACAGAGGAGAGATCAGCGCTTTGCCAACAGAGCTTAGTGTCGATGCCGATCTATACTCGTCCTGCATTAAAGCATCGAGCTGCGGCGCGCAGGGCGGAGCGGACGCATGGGGGTTGTGTCATCCGATTAATGAACAACAGTGGACGAGCTCACGGGTCCTTGTTGCTGTTTGATGATATTATGTCACGAGGCTGTAACTTAGCTTCAGAACTTCCACACTGCCCCTACAGGTCATGTGCATGTTGCATTGTGTGTTCACGCAGCGTTACACAGGACACGTGAGTCACACATCGTGCAAACAAGCAGCTACAAGCAGGGCTGGAAGGTAACAGAGTACAAATACTTCAAATACTCAGGTAAAGTACAGATACCTGAAAAAGTTTCTATTCTTGCAACATCGGGTGTCATCTTCCCATCATCACACAGCTGAGGTAGAAATGGGAGCTGAAATAAAACATGGGAGTCTTTGACCAATGAGAAATGGCCAATGCTGCGATCCTCCCCCCCCCCACCACCACCACCACCACCTTAACAATAATTTGGGCGTTACAAAATGTCCCTGGAACCGAAATGCAGATTTGCAAAGTTCCTCCGAAGCTTCCTCTGCTGACTCTGATCCTTCTTTCCCTCACAGCAGTAAATTATCTAAAGACTTGTTAAATACGTTTTTATGAGCCGGCAGAGAAGAGGGTTGGTCACAGGTCGTTACAATCTGACCTCTGACCTCAGGTGCCTCAGAGGGAGCAGGTTTCTCTGTGTTGATGTGTTCTCAGGCTGGTTGACAGCCGAGCAGATCCAGGATCAGCAGCGAAAACTAGAGTTTCTCCATCCGGAGTTCACCTGCGTCCGGGTCACAGGAAACTTTGGAAATGATTCGCTTCCTCTTGTCACCTCAGTTGAACGGGTTTGTTCTCACAGAGGAAAGTTATCAGGCAACGTGTCTGTGCCAGGTTCAGTCAGCTGACATGCTCACAGCAGGGGGGGGGGGGGGAGCTGCAGGGCGTCCATGCTTTCCATTCGATCTTTGACCCGTGACACGTGACAAAACCACATCTCACCTCTAATGACTTCTTCATGATGATGACATGAAGCACCGATGATTTGTGTTGATTTAATTTCTTTTACATGGATGCTGATCATTTACAAATTTAAAATATTTAGAGTCGAATTTCTCTTTCAAATGTTGTCACACAAATTAAAAATAACGTGTCAAGTTAAATAACTTAATTTTTTAATATCTAAAATAAAAATCTGCTGTTTTAATGTAATGACAAAAACATATGATGTAATTATTAATCTATACTATAAATATTATAAATATCTTTTTTGAGGAGTTAGTTTGTGTTGTTAATGTCGTAGATTGTATTATTATATTAGTATTGATTAAGTTATAGTATTGCAGACCTGCATTCATATATCACAGTTCAACACAAATCAATAATGCATTTCTTCTCACTGCTATAATTCATTGTAATAAGAAACAGAAGGTGTTTTCATAACTGACGGAATATTCCAGGATACCATCGGCAAATTTTACTGATGTAATATAAATATGTTCTCATAACTCTGTAGCGTCATAACGTATAAAATCAGTTTTGAAATGAAGAGGAAATTCAGTGTGAGATTATTAAACCTGTGAGTGATGAGTCCAGAAGCAACTGAAGGATTCAGTAAATCATCCTGTGAATAATAAAAATTATTCTCTAAACAAACACAATAAACAGATTTTCTGTGTGTTTGTTTCTTTTGCTAAATTAAAATTTAAAAAACCAAACCCACATGAGATTATTGTGCAGGAGTTGTGTGTCCTGGAATGAGCCTCCTGCAGTTGTGTTTGTTGAAACACTTTGATGAGACCTGACATGGCAGCTCAGGGGTTCACGGGGGGGGGGGGATGATCCAGTTTAATTGACTAATCCTGACCGGCTGATTCGCTGCTCGCAGGCAGAGCCTCAGTGTTTGTGTTGGACTCGCCAGCTGCTCACACAGGTAGGAAACAAACCGCACAACCCCGACACCGGGGAATATCAACACAACAACGACTTCACCAGCAGAACCAGCAGAGCTTCTCTTCTGGGACTGGTGGTGCTGTCACTTTCTTTTAATCAAGTAGATTGAGTTGTGCTTCTTTTTGTTTTTGGACATTTTGTTCTTTACTGTAACTCAATTTTTTTATAAATAATTTTGATTAAACAGCTGATAAACTAAAAATATATACTCACAACTTAATTCTGAACTTTATTTTATTTATTGTAAAAAATGTATTGTTTTACTTTCTTATTTGCTTTAAGATAGATAAGAATCAAATTAGTTATTGATGATTAAATTTGCGTTATTTATTATTTCCTATGTCTAATTTGATCAGCATGGAGCCTGTTCGTCACAATTTGACAGAATGATTTAAGTTTATATTTTCTTTTTAACATTGAAAACTGAGGTAAAGGAAATGCAGATTTATCTTTTTGTGAAAATTTGGAAAAGTTTTTAAAGACAAAACATTTTGAGGTTTTTAATGAGGTCAGTTAATGTGCTGCAGTCCACAAAGGAATCCATACTTATTGAGTTCAGTTGCAGCTGTGCAGTACTGTGGAGTGGATTGATTGACCCAGTTTGAGGCTAATTGCAGTGGACTGGTTTCAGTGGGGAGACAGTAAACACATGGAGATGTTGACTGAGCTGCTGGTTAACTTGAACCCTCTGAGGATCCTGAGCCGTGTGGACGTGGGCTCGTCCGTGCAGAGTCGACTTTGACTTTGACTTAGTCTTAATTGACCTTCATTAAAATGTCTCCTGCAGACTCTGGTGTTCCTTCACGTTGGTTTTCACTGCACATTGAAAATGAAAGATGAACAACTTCCTGCTCACGTTTTAAATGCTTGATTTTCAGAAGGCAACAGAAGTAGAAGAAGTAGTTTTAAATCAATGAGTTTCGTAAAATGTGTCAAGTAATGTCACCAGATTGTAGATATTAACAGACTAGATTGGAACCACATGATTACTATCCTGTCCTCGCTCTAGAAGACGTGACTGATGTTCTCTTATTCCCATTAAAACCTGGCTTGAAGTTTTTCTTGAAACAACCAATGAACAGAGACTTTCCAAAAACCTTCTGAAGCTCCACAATTCAAATGTTGGATAAATAAACAAGCAGATCGTCTGTGACCTGAGTTTAACTTTGTCCGTGACAACTCTCGCTGGTATTACTGACGGCTGATTGGCTTAACGAGCTTACCAAGCTGCTTCTGCTCTCCTCACAGCACTTGCTTCTCGCTGAGTCTCCGGCCAGGACCAGGACACTGCAGCGATCCTGAAGCTTCTGTTTCCCTCGTCCACAGAGCAGAGGAGGAGCATCAACAGCTCTGAGTCACACTCGGATACACCGGTCAAACTTTGCCAACGCTACCGACAATGGGCAACAGCAAGAGCGGCGCTGTGTCGAAGGAGATCCTGGAGGATCTGAAGCTCAACACCAAGTTCTCAGAGACGGAGATTGCCCAGTGGTACGAGAACTTCAAGAGGCAGTGTCCGACGGGCCGCATCTCAAAAGAGGAGTTCCAGAACATCTACAGTAAGTTCTTCCCAGACAGCGACGCCGACACGTACGCCCAGCACGTCTTCCGCTCCTTCGACACCAACGATGACGGCACGCTGGACTTCAAGGAGTACATCATCGCCCTCCACATGACGTCCACAGGGAAGACCACGAGGAAGCTGGAGTGGGCCTTCTCGCTGTTCGACGTGGACAAGAACGGGTACATCACCAAGACAGAGGTCAAGGAGATCTGCACGGTGAGTTCTGGAAACAGAGCGGCAACGAGTTCATGGGGACGGTTTCTCCTTGCAAAGAAAAACAACATGGCAGCAGAATTGATTTTGTGTCAGGGTCTTTGTGTCTTCCGCCAGTTTGAACCACAAACCACATCTTTCAAAATAAAGTGCCAGTTTATTAGAAGGAAATTTGGCAAAAGCTTTCACCGATTTAATTTATTAAACACCTTGGCACCAGTACAGAAATGACCATGTGAGGACACTAGTCAGAGACACTGGAAAATAGGGTTTAAGTTTAAATAAGTGCACAGATTATTGTTCAGTCTGCAGAAAGTGTGAATGAATCCCAGCCTCAACATTCTTTGACCTTGTCTTTGCATTTCTCTTTAAGAAACCAGTAGATCTGGTTCCATTTCTCATGGGATTGGATCCATTCGGTAGTAGAGAAGCTGCCAAAACTTTGATTACATGTTTATGACATATGATCACAGATGTAGAATCACATCCAGGGCACCGCAGCAGTTTGTAGCTGTTTCCATCAACAGACACACAATCAGCTCCCGGACGTGTGGTCGAGATTAAAGGAGGATTTGGGGCCGATGGTTCTTCTCTGTTAGTCGACATGAAAGTAGAATGTGAACTTTCTATTACAGCAGAATTCATCTGGCTTGTTTTTGCCAACAGGCCATTTTCAAGCTGATTCCTAAAGACGAGCTGTCCGCTCTGCCCAGCGATGAGAACACCGCTGAGAAGAGGGCCGACAAACTCTGGAAGTTCTTTGAAAAGGGCGACAATGGTGAGAGCAAAGAAATGACGCCATGTTGGATGAACACAAGACTTTCTGTGTTCTTGTTTCTGGTTTTGTGCCGTCAGTGAATCGTATCGTATTTTACAAAGTTGTTCATGTTCCAGTTGTTTCAGTCACGTGATCGTAACTTTCTTCTTTCCTCCGTCCAGACCGAGTTGCAGAGGGAGAGTTCATCAAGGGAGTTATGGAAAATGAAGTCGCTCTTCGCTTGATTCAGTATCAGCCTATAAAGTAACTGTTGTGTCAGATGTGCTGGTTCTTCATCTCTCTCCACGTCCCCCCCCCCCCCTCTCCCCTGCTGATGCAATGCCACCTGACAGCACCTTCACAAGTTGTGAGCACATCGCTCCATATTAACCACTGACACAGAATCTCCTCATAACAGATGTCTTTACCACACAGAGCAAAAAATACATGTTGGAGTTAAAGGTTCAGTGTGTAGGGTTTAATGACATCTAGTGGTGAAGTGTCACGTTGCAGCTGAACACCCCCCCACACACACACATACACACACACACTTCCAAACATGAACGGGAACCTGCGGTAGCTTCAGATGTCGTGAAAACTCAAAAGGTTTAGTTTGTACAGTCTGATCTACTGTAAAAAACATGGCTGCCTCGGTAGAGAGGAGCCGCTCGATGTTAATATGAAGTATTTAAATATAAAGTATTTAAATATAAAGTATTTACATATAAGGGCCCATTCTAGGGTAAAGAAAACAAGAATTTGTACAATTTAGATGATTAAACAGTCGTGAAATCATCACTAAGATTATTTTATATTTCAATTTCTGCCAATAGATCCTTTCACCTGCATCTTAAACACTGAACCTTTAACCCCCCCCTCCCCCCCAGTGGACCGGTGTGTGTCTGTCATGAAGCAGACAGCAGCGCTCCCTCATGACAGTGTGGCCTGAATGCTAAACTTTTATAACTAACTATAAATATATAGATTTTTCACTAGATCTAAATTGATAAAGCACACATCGAATTTCTAAAAAGTGTCCTATTAACTTTACGAACGTGATTTGTGAAGGTGTTTCAGCAGCTCGACAAACCTTTCACTATCATGACATGTTGCATGAGTCCAGTAACGCTACAGTTATGATTGTATGTTCTCCTGAGCAGCCCATGTCGGAGTCTGGAGTTTCTACCCTGAGGTGTTTCCTAAAGCTGCAGTAAAGGGCAGTGTGTGATTATTGTACAACTTTGTGTCTTTGACAGTGTGTAATTCATCATGTGAGCGTTCTAGTGAAGTGGTGCATGTTGGAGAGTAGGTTTGTTTGTGTGCAGCATGTAAAACATGTTGGATTTGAACTTAACATTAAATTCAGAAAATCAAATTAATGAAATTGTGATCAGACGTAAACACTTTTTCGAGGTCTGTATTAAAAAAAACAGACGACATTACTGTTTATAAAAACAAAGTAAATCACATTCGGTCAAAAGTCAAAGTCTGATCCTCTAATCCACATTCCCCACTGTGCGTAGTTCTGATTAGGAACCATTTTCCCGTCTGTGGATTATCCAGAACAACCAGGACATTGTTCCAGTGCCACGTCGGCACCAGAGTGAGAATCCTTTCACCCGTAATGAGTTGTGGACGCAGAGGAGATGTTGTTTGTAGGAAGTTGAGGGGTCAGGACATCATGTCAGGACTTTGGGGGGGCTCACCAGGTTTACACCCAACTGAACCCAGAACTGGAGGAACCATGGATCCCCTCAGGTCTGGGAACACCTCGGGGAGCGGGGCTGACGACCTCCACAGCCTGAAACCAGATGAGCAGGAAACAACGGAGCGAAACCTTTTATCATTTCTGTCTTTACCAACTTATTTAGCTCGTTTCCTTTCCTCGAATAAATCTTTAAAAACAAGAGCTGAAGCCTCTCATTCCTCCCCAGAGCTCCAGATGTTCACAGCTGTCCCGCCTTCACAATGGCCGAGTTCTTAAGTCGCACAAGACAAACGCAGATAACAGTATTAAAGATTAATATCGTTTCATAATGAGAAGACCTACTTTACTTTCTTTCCCCAAATTCTGGGAGACGTCTGCCGGTTCCATGACGAGGTCAGAGCCGCTTCCTTTGTCCTGATTGAGCTCAAATAGTTTTTAATTAGTTTAACGATTTAAGGGATTAGTGATGTCACTGATGACGTCATCAAAAGTCACTCTCCAAGTTGACGGACATTAATCAGACTTGTAAATTATGAACTAAGAATCATATTCAGATTGAAAATGCGATTAAAGCTCAAAACAAAATGATTCCAATCAGGACGGACACAGACTGTTGTGGGAATAAATGAATAAATGAACCCTTTCATCTTCTGGAACAAAGCAAATAAATCATCTGCGTCTGAAGTGGTGTGAAACTTTCATCTTACATAAACTGTTGTATAATTCAAACTCTTAATTTACATTTTCAATTACTCTCACATACTGTCCCGTGACCCCGCAGCCCCGCTCATCTGCGCTGCACTGCCTCTATTATGTCAATCTCTCTCTCTCTCTCTCTCTTATTCCCCTGACTGGGGAGATTATTGACATAATCTTCTGGGCAGCATTTGAAAGCATCTGTCTTAACGTCCAAATCTCTCTGTCGCTGTAATTGTTGACTCGAGCTTTCTTCTCTTTTTCAAGGTACAAACACGCGTTACTGTGTTTGTCTGCGGTTTGAAGGAATCCTATAGATTTATACACGTCATGTTTCCTGCTGTGTTGAAAACATCCAACCTGGAGAATCTGCTGCTGCGTTTGTCTTAAGTGAGAGTTCTTCTCATGAAGAAGGACTGAGACTCGGCTCGAACAGATTTTCGACAGTGAGGCTTTTGTGTATTGATAAAACATGCAGTGATTTAATTTGTCACCAAACTCGTTCATACAAACACTGAATAAAAAAATCTGTGAATAACACTTCAAACCACAGTCACAGCCAACGCAGTGAAGTTCACAAACTCTATCACATCATCCACTAAAGTTTCATTACATATAAATATTGTTTTCAATTTTCAATAACTGCTCTTTTTTATCGTATATGTGATAATGTGTGTTTATCACAGAAACATAATTTGAGCAGATGTCTTGCAACCAGACTGAAAATGTACCGATACAAATATCAACAGGATTCAGAGTTTCGATTGTCCAGGAGTCCTTTAAACACATTTAACCATATTTTACAATCACAACTGTCTTTATAAAAATGAAACAAATCCTTTCTTACACTGATCTTTCCGTCAATGTCCTAAAACAAATAGATCATTTAGTTTAGAAACATCGAAAGGTAGAGCTGGGTCTGTGAGGGTGGAGCAAAATATGATGTTTTAAAATTAATCCAGGAGAAGATTCGAAGCTTCAGTTGGTTTTGTTTTCGACTGCAGTCGTTAACAGAGCGAATCCAATGAGCATCAACACTCAACTCTTTAGCTTCTGTTCCTTTGTTTTGGTTCCTCAGCTCAGTTCTCCTCCACCTCAGAGCTCAGGTCACAGTTTTAAATCAAACAAGCTCAAACGACCCGAGTCTGATCTACACACACTGATATTTAAGTTGGTGGAGACCAAACCGGAGCCACAAGGGACGTGAATATTCATCAGGTGGCCAAAGACACAACAATAGAAAAGTAATGTTGCACTGTGTGAGTCTCTACGCCACCTAGTGGTCAGGAAATCAAATGACAGATCAGTGTGTAACTGCTGCAAACAAAGAGTCCAGAAATACAATGTGCCATAATCATTGTTAAACTTTATATATACAAAAGTGGGCGTGGTTCCAGTGTCGTTCATCACAGTTCTACAGAGTCTCAGCAGAGTGAGTCCTCTCTCTCCTCCTGCAAAGCGTAATCTATCTCGTCCATCTCCCGTTCGCAGTCTTCACATCCTTCAACGCAGCATCCTTCCATCACCACCAGTCCGTGAGGGTCCCCCAGCCGCCCCACTCCCTCTCCAGCTACTCCCATTCCTCCCACTGCTCCCACTCCCATTCCCACCCCATTTCCTCCAAGTCCCATTCCTCCCATCCCTTCCATGGAAGGCATTCGTCCCATTCCTCCCATCCCTTCCATGGAAGGCATTCGTCCCATTCCTCCCAAACCTCCCATGGAAGGCATTCGTCCCATTCGTCCCATACCTCCCATGGAAGGCATTCCTCCCATTCCTCCCATTCCTCCCATGGAAGTCATTCCTCCCACGCCAACTCCTCCCATAGCCGTCATTCCTCCCAAAGCCGTCATTCCTCTGACTCCTCCCATGGTGGTCATTCCTCCCACTCCTCCCATAGAAGTCATTCCTCCCACTTCCACTCCTCCCATTCCCATTTCCCCAACTCCAATCCCTCCTCCACCAACTAGCAGCGCTCCCCCTGCTCCACATGCCAGAGGTCCAACAGCTGGTCCCACCCCTCTGGGCCACGTTGGGTCCATGAGCACCCCCTGGTGGCCGAGCTGAATCAGCTGGCTAACGGAGTAAACCCCAGCGCCTCCCCCTCCGCCGCCGCCTCCTCCTCGGACGACCTCCTCATAGGAAGGGGCTAAGGTGGCAGCGTGGGCCTCCTCCAGCCGCACCCGGGCCCGGTGCTTCATCTCGATCAGGGTCTTTGTGTAGGAGTTGAGTGTCGCCACGGCGGCCGCCATGCAGCAGCTGAACGACAGCCACGCCATTCTGAGGAGTCATGGGGGGGGGATCAAAACACAACGATGGTCATGGCTGCTCTCTGAGATCAAAGCAGTTCCTTTGAAATTAAATGAAACCTAATTGTTTAAACTCACGCGAAGGACCATCCGTAGTCCCAGCTCTGTGGCCTCCAGTCTTTGGGTCCGATGCTGACGGTCATCTGGAACACGGTGGTGTACATCATGTGCGCCATCATCCCCATCAAACCTGACGGAGGAGGAACACAAAGAGAAACACAGGGTTTGTTAAAGACGAGGTCGAACAGGTTAAAGAGCGTTCGTTCGGAAACCACTCAGCACTCAGTGGCGCTCACCGGAGAGGACGGTGCACATGGCGGCATAGGCGTTGATCTTCAGGGCGTTCATCTCCCTCCCTGCACAGAGGCAAATGGACTCCACCCACATCAGCAGGAATCCCATGGCCAGGAGGCCGATGTACATGAACTCGCTGATGACGGACAGCCAGAGGACGCCTGGAGGCAGCAGGAGGGGATTCATTCTTTATCTCTGAGTAACTGTGTTCTTTAAGAAACGTGTTCTGCTCTGACTCAAAGTGAGGAGCTCATACCAACCTTGAGTTTCTCCTGGCGTCAGCTCAATGAAGCTGCGACACTTCTCCACCTGATCCTCACCTGAGAGAACAAGACACTTGTAACCACTCACATCCTGGGAACAAGATGAACGCAGTGGAGTCGAGATTCTTCAGATTCCCCTTGAGTTTAAAAAAGGTTCTGAACATCAACCATCAACGTTCCTCACTGTGTTTGTGTGAGCGGGACTTTAATGAATCCCTGAGTCGTGTCTGTGACCTCAGGTTCAAACCCAGATCTGCTTTGAGCTGCTGAACATGAACCAATCACATGTCTCCTCTCGATGAAGAATACAAGCCAGTGATAACTGTTTGTTTGCAGGACGCACACGTTCATCTTCTGAGGATGATGATTCAGTGAAGAATCAAACCAGGATAAAGTTATAAGAGCAGATTTTAAGTGTCATAATCGTCAAATTGGTTTTAAGTAAAATGACTTTGTCTTTTTACTTGACTGAAATGAAGGTTTGTTTAGATGATAGTCGTCAATGAGAGGCTTCGCTGTAACTCATCCATGTTGACCAGTTCACAGTAATTACGAGAAGTTATTTAGAAAGTTAAAAAGCTTTGACAGCAGTTTATACGACCTGCGTTTCAGTTTCATCTCTACAAGTCACAAGTTCCAGTGCTGGACACTCAGTTTTCCACTGAGCTGCTTCAAATCAA
This sequence comes from Platichthys flesus, assembly GCF_949316205.1. Classification (NCBI taxonomy): domain Eukaryota; kingdom Metazoa; phylum Chordata; class Actinopteri; order Pleuronectiformes; family Pleuronectidae; genus Platichthys; species Platichthys flesus. The sequence continues at coordinate 1,487,163 of NC_084961.1, forward strand.
CTCTTTCACCATCACTCCTCATAACACACCTTCATTGTGCTTCTCACACGAGAGCCAGAAGCCCGTGTGGAAGTACCGCAGCATGTACTTGTCCTCGCCCGTCTCCCAGATGTAGTGGACGGCGTTGGCCAGCTGCTTCCTCTTCATCCTGGCCAGCTCCTCCTTCTGCAGCGGAGTCAGCGTCAGGTTGGAGGTGGGGTTCTTGGGGTCCGGGGTGGGGGCCTCTGAATGGAGGAGCAAAGAGACAAGTTACATGCAGAGTCACTTCATGACCAATATGAACAAGAGACTGTGACATTAATCCTGCAGCGGATCCACTGCAGGTCACAGTGTGAGGAACAATCTGCCACACGGCTCGTTGGGTAATTTATGGTCTTTCTATGTCGTGGAAATTGAATCGTACATGGAAACAAATAGGCTTAGAGCTCAAAGATAAGACAGCGGGTTAGAGAGTCCAGATAACATGCAGCTGCAGATACAAAGTTCTGAGATTAGCAACAAAGCCGGGATTATGTGAATCTCTGCAAGTGCAAAAGGTTGAATGTGGGGTTCAAGAAAAATCGTTTGAAAATGCTGCATTAAATAATATGGAGTATTATTTTTTACATTATACATTTAAAATAACTTTAATTAATAGTTAATTACATTACAAATACACTGTGTGTTTCATGACAGGAATATCAGCACTTGTCAGGACTGTCACAGTTATTACACATATGTATTTTATACATCGTTTAATAACCATAGATTTTGGAATTTGCTGATTTGAAAATGTGTGTCAAGGTTAAATCTGGGAAACACTAGATTAAAATGAGATGTTAAGTTTTAAGTGACATGCATATGTTCCTTAAAAAGCATTTTACAAATGAATAAAATACTGTTTAAACAACATTTACGTGTGAAAAGAAATTCCCAATTTCAACTGAGACGACATTTCACTCATAAAATGACCAAATTAAGTTTATTGTTCATAATATTTGAGTTCATTGTGGATGATCCAGAACTGAAGTCGCTCAACCTCAAGTGTTCAACCTTAAAAGTTTACAAATGGCGGATGATTATGATTGAAACATACACCAGGGGGAGCCGTGTAGAAGTTGTGATTTCTGCTTTAAAGCCCCCGCCCCCCCCTCACCTGTGGTGTATGGTTGGCTGTCATTCTGTCCACAGTTCTTCAACTTGACGGGCGACAGGCACAGCGGCTTCACCACCTTGTGCGTCCCCTCGCACCAGTAGGAGGTGCAGAACGCTGACACGGACAGGGTGAGGGCCAGGGAGGTGAGGGACAGGGACAACAGGGAGCGGTTGCGTCTGGACATGTTCTCCAACATGGCTGCCTCTCCACGCAAGACGGACACGTGATGAAAGATGGAGACAGGACGAACCTGGCTGCGGCTTCGTAAGTTCAAAAATGGCCGTGAGAGGCCGCAAACCAATCAGGACGCAGATCAGAGGCGAGAGGGGGGGTTCTGTGACACCAGTGAAGATGTGCTGGGCGTGAAAGGCTGTGGTGGTGATTGAGGTTGATTAATGGAGGATGGAAAAGAGGAGGAGAGAGAGAGAAAGCGAGGGAAGCGGATTAGGGTCGTTTGAGAAGTAGAACAAAGATCAGAGGAGAAGAACAGAGCAGAGGATGGATGGAGAGATGGGGGAAGGGGGGGGGGGCTTAGGAAGACAACAGGCGATGAGCGGAGGTCAAAGGACGGAGGACGAAGATGAAGTGTGGGCAGATTTAATCACTTCCAGTGAGTTAGAAAGAAGAAGAGACAGATGTGAAGGCCAGAGAAAAGTAGTTCATGACATGTACATGTCTTCTTCTTCTTCTTCTTCTTGTTCTTCTTCTTCTCTTCTTCTTCTTCTTCTTCTCTTCTTCTCGATGCTACGGCACGAGCCAGGCGAGACGCTTGACTCCGCACATTCCCTCTCACGAAGCCGCCGCTCTACCCCATCACAACTCGCACCTCCTCTCCAGTCGTCTCCTCTCTGGATGAAGATAAACGTCTAAATGGGTCTGGCGCTCAGGGCACCTCCCGTTCTCCAACCTGCTCCTCCACCTCTCAGGGAGGGGTTGAGCTCGCCAAGGAGCGATTAGTCCAGAGTCTCAGGCCCACGTCTGGTCAACCTACCAACCAATCTGGTAATCTGTGTTAATCTGGCAGAGTTAGGTGGATGAGATTAATGCTCCATGTCTCTGTCTTTGTCTGGACGACCACCTAAGAGGAGGCAGAGGCAAACATCTGGATTAACAGTCATAAGGAAAGAGTCTAACAGTGCTGTACTCCATCATGTTTAAGTATTTATTTGTGTACTATTACTATTTAATGTATATAATTTCATCATTTTCAACATTACATGGTCTGAACACAAGAAGTTTTTAGATGAACTCTTGTTTTTCTCTGTTCTCAGGTTCTCATTGTCTGTTTTTCAAAGTGTGATGATTTGTTTGTGGACTTTATGTCTCAGTAACTGAGGAACTGCTGAAGCTCAAGTTGAAGATGAAGAACAACTCTCCTGGGTTCAGTCCGACTGGGAAACTCTTTCCCTCGTTTCTTTACGTCTCACCATCTTCCATATTTAATACATCCACAACATGTTCAGATTTAAAGCTGATGAAGTATTTATATTTAATGTCACTTTGAAACGCTGCATCAATGCAAAGTATCACGCATTATAAAACAGTTTAATCATTTATTTCTGATCAACTTTCATTTACAACACACCACAGATGTTGAAGAGCACAATGACAAATATCATTGTGACAAAAGCTAAACGAAAAAAATAAGAAACAATCATGATTTAACTCTGTAGGTAGAATTCAGTCTGGAATAAAAACACAAACAAGGACCACGTTTCTTTCTGAGGTCCAGCGGTGAAATATGATATATAATTTTAACTTCATTACATTCACTTCACTTCTGTAAGTAGCTCTGGAAAATGCATAAAATGAATTGAAATTAAGTTGAGCAGAGTCTGATGCATCGGCAGATCAGTGAGGCTGAGAAGATTGTCGCTGAATGATTAAAGTCTTTCTCTCTGACTCGCTCATGTAACCTCACTTTAATCAAATCACTTTATTCATAAGTTATTACGTGGTGATCGGCCAGCGAAGCGTTGAGGTTTAATTCAGCTGTAATCCCAAGTGTCCAGACACATTGTCCTGCTGCACCTGTGTGATTAACATCTGAGGCTCAAACAGGAGCTGACCCACCAACACACAACTCACATCCAGCTTTTAATCCCAATGACCAAAGAAACATGAATCCACCGTCCAGCAGCAAAAAGCTCCACAACTACTAGAACACTGGGTTTACTGGGACACATCATGATGAGCTGAAATCTGTCCCTCGTGCATGTGATTGAAAACCCAGCTGCAGTTCACGCTCAGCTCCTGATCAGCTTACACTCACACCACCGATCAGAGAAGTCAGAAACAAGTGGACTCACCGTGTCCGGGAGGAGCAGGAGACGCAGGAGTCCTGGTGTTTTCTTCACCTCTGCTCAGACGTGGATGTCGGTCCCCCTCACCTTTCCTCTGTGCGTCCCTCCCTCACCACACCCTCCTGCATCTTGGGTGAGTTTCCATCAGAAAACCACCCAGATTTCTCTCTAATCCTCACAAGTCCCATCTGTTCCTTTCCCTCCCCTTTGCTCCCGATACTGTGTCAACTCCTCCACACTCCCAGCCCCCTCCCTCTCTTTCTTCATCTCTGCCTCTCGTGACCCCCCTGACCTGTCGTCCTATAGTGATTAATTTGAGAGGATGGTATGGAACAGATGATGAGTTGTTGGTTCATGGTACAGCTGCTGTAAACGTCCACCCTTGTTAACACCAACCAGTGCTGAGCTGGCTTTAAGCAATCTCACGAGTGGAGAGACCTTGGTCTGGATCTGCGATTGGAAAATGAGAACCAGCAGCAGGACGCTGGAGGAGCTTTACTGGTTTCTCTGCTTCAGTGGGAGTCGTCTGACACAGAGACAACTAAAACATCAACACAACCTTTAAATCCAACCAGACACACAGTCATGGATACATGTCTGACCTTTCCATCAAGATCTACAAATTATTCTCAAAATAGTCACAATGTTGACGACAGAGGTGACAGATCAGCGAACCAACCAGTAAATAAACCAGTAATGCAACCAGCCAGCCGACCAGTAAACCAACCAGTAAATAAACCACCAGCCAACCAGTAAACCAACCAGTAAATAAACCAGCCAACCAGCCGGTAAACCAGTAAACTAACAGACCAGCGAACCAACCAGGAGGCTGAAAAACCTGATGAGTCCACTGCACTTTACTTTTTTCAGCTTTAAAGATCTCAGAGTTATACTTATATATTTTATATACCCCCCCCCCCCCGTCACTTACACCTCCTCTCCCCCACTTCTCTCCACTGACCAGCAGGTTGAGCCCCCCCCCCCCAGCACCCTGAGACTGGTTTTCATATCAGCTGTATTTTGATAATCATCTTCTCAGCTGTTAATCTGAAGCGTTGTGTGTTAAAAAGGCAGCTTGAGGACTGAACTGACCATTGTGTCCTAGTGTAACTCACACTGATGAACTGATCCACAATCTGTCCACGCTCTGTTTTTAGACACTAAGCTCTCTGCCCCGCTCATGAATGGGGAGACTCGGATCCGGCTCAAGCGTCAATCCTACATTTCCTCTGCTTCCCATCAAATTCTGTAGTGACCTGACCCGACTCGCCTCATGATGATTAAACAGGTGATAAGTGATGAATGAGTGAAACACAGGTTCCATCCAGATTAAACAAGACTCAACTAGAAGGAGAAGAACCTCCAGCAACAAGACAGGTCAGAGTTCAGCAAAAATTAAAGAGCAGTTGTGGAACAAATCGTTTTAAGAAATTAAAAAAAATATGCATAACATTTTACAGGCCAAACTGTAACGGCTCCCTAAATATGACTGCATTATTCCTTGAAACATAGTCAAAATAATTTCATATTTTCTATAATATTTCAAATAAAATGTCCAAATACAGCTAAAATAAAATAAGGCTTATTTTATTACACTTAAAGAATAAAACCAGAAATTTAAAAATTGAACAAGAAAATGTATAAATGATCATAAAATGTCAAGTGACAATGAAAACCGTGATATTTTTAATAGAAAAAGTGAAATGGAAAAGCTTCAAGCTGGAAGTGTAAAGAGGAAATAAGAAAAGACAAAAATCAAACAGGAAACTCAAAATTTAAAACACAAAGAAATGATCTAGTTGGAAAAAGCACATTTACCATTATTCCTGCGCTGAAAAATATATCGTACATATATTTAAATATGCAAGCAGCTGAGGCATCAACTCTGTACATGAATCCACAGGTATATAGTGAATTTGTGCATGTGTGGCCCCCTTGTGGCAATACCAGGGAAGTTGTTTAGAGCCACAGCCGTCCCTTACAAAACAGTGAAGACAACACGAGTCGCTTATTGTGTCAGTTTATTTCTCAAATGTTCTTTATACTGTCACAGTTCACAACACAACTTTAAATCTGGATACAGAGCAAAATAAATTAATTCTGTCTAAATTAAAGTTGAGAAATAATAATAGTGTTATGGTCTAATGTTCTTTCAGTCGAATCATCCTCTACTGGAACAAACTAATAGTTTATGGTCTTTTTAGTCCATTTTCCCACCAGTTCATATTAAGGAATCAGACATACATGAAGGACATGAAGAGATGTGAATGTCTGTTTCATGGTTCAAGCTGAGCCTGGATCTCATGCACTACCATTAATCCTGCTGCTGTTCATGTTACTTCTTGAGCCGTAGAGAAGCAGATGTCTGCAGAGCGACTTCAGGTGCAGTCTTTAAGCCTTCATGTTCAGATGTGTGATATTTCATACAGAGAAGGATTCTGCTCGGACAGCATGCAGGTCAGAATTCTGTTTTTAATGAGCCAACGCTGCAGCTGAACATCACACAACACATTTCTGCCTCGAGAGACAGAGAGAACGACACAGGGAAGTTCAAGCCACCGCTGGTTACTGAATTGATTGGTGATGCAATGTGACCAGATACCGTCACCGCTGAACATGTGATCACTGGAATCAGATTGAACCAGTTGTTTGAGGCCATGGCTGCCGAATAAATAATCAAGCAATGAATCAATCCATAAATAGATCAATAAATAGTTACTCGGGATTGTAACGCTCTTATATAAAGTATATTTCAAGGTTTATCTGTGATTTCTTTCACTATTTACATCAGCACAATATACAGCAAATACACACACAATTCTTCACTGGTCCCACAGACACACACATACACGCAATCAGTTTCCAAAACTTAAGCATGGGGGAAAAAAAAAAAAATCAACTTGCTGATGCGATAGATTTGTTTCAAATTAGAAGTACACAGCTTTACACACAGTTTAAATATTACTCTGTATACATCAACCCCATGGCTGTTACATTAACTGGACCCTGGGGGGGGAGCAGGTGGAATTGATGGGTTCAATGGAGGCATCAACATGTGGTTCTGCATGTTTGGGCCCTTTAAGGTGCAGGTACATACCACTGCCTGTTAATAATACATCTATTTGCCATTTATCGTTTTTGCACTTTCAAGGAAGCCACTGATTTCTTCCTTTTTGAAAACCCTCCTTGATTAATTTAACAACACACACAAGCTGTAACGTACACATTAACACAATCTGTGATCTTATGGCTTAGAAATGGTGATGATGCAGAATAAAGGGCTGAAACATGTGAACCTACACCGTGTGCTTCTTTACCACATTTCCAAATCAATCACATGTCAGAACAGGAATGGATTATTGTGTTTCCCCCCGGTCTCACTCAGCCCGCTGCCTGACAGCAGCTGTGGCTGCATCGTGACTCCACCTGCGGCCGACGGAGTGGATCCTCCCGTTTGAAGATTCCCTCCAAAGAAACTGGACTGACCCATTCCTGTTTCCAAAAAAGGGGGGGATGCCCAGGGATTCCCTACAGGACGTCCAGTCTGCACCGGTCCAACTCCCCAACAGGGGTTCTTCATGTGAGGTCCCCCAGAAACAGGTGGTGTTGTTGTAGTTGCTGGTGCTGCCTGAAGCGCACCGAAGCCTGAATAGGATGCTCCCATATCGTAGCATGGTAGCTGAAAATGGGGGGGTTCACTGGACGGATTAGCAGAAGATGCGCCGTGGGAGGACATAAGGGTGGCACCAAAAGGACTCCAAGGTAAGGGGGGGGTATCAGGAAGGGACACCCCTGCAACAGCCCCTGATCTGAGCCCAGGGTCTGGCAACATGGATTTGAACAGGCCTGGGAAAGTAGGAAAAGTAACGGCCGGACAGAGGGGTGTGGGGAAGGAGGGGGGGGCGTCGCACAGTTCGAAGTATTCCAGCAAAGAGAAAATGCACCAAAGCAGAGAGAGGAGTGAGAAGAGTTATATTTCTGCTGGTTAATATACATAACACTAATCAGGTTATAGTAGGTCTCTAGGTCTCTAATGCACACACACGTTTACAACATCTTTTCACTACACAACGACCACATGGGAGGGGCACATGTTCACAAGGAGCTTTTCCATACAAACCTATTGATAAATATTTGTCAGTCATATTGTGCCAATTAAGAACTGTATATAAAGATGGACGTGGCAACTCCTGAAAGTGAAGCCAAAGAATCTTGATTGCCCCCTGGTGGCTGGCTGCAGTATAGGTCATATTTCGGCTGGACTCCACGATTACTTCTGCACAGACCCTTATTTAAGATGACGTCAAACGATAGTTGCATCCATGTCCAGGATGTTTTAGCTTAATTTTGGTACAAAGTGGATACGTGTCATCCATCTTTATTTACAGTCCATGGACCCACTCCTCTCTGTCTCCTGACTGAAGACTTCGGACGGACAGCGGTGAAAAGCATTTGTAACGTCACGGACTGACGGATGTTTAGCACGTCAGTGATTCATCGGGCTCGGAGGTCGATCATGCATCCGTTAGAATCAAGTGCGCCACAAATAATTCCACATGACGCCTTCGTTAAAACTGGTATTTTCCCGCAGAGTGATGCATTTTTTCTGTCCTTACCGATGGCTTGTGTGTGGGCGGCGGGCGCGTTGGTGAGGGAGCATTTTGTGGCGTTTGAAGAACATAGATCGTCCAAGTCAACCAGCGACGCCCCCGCCGAGCCCAAGAAATGAGCAGTCTTTCTGTACGTCTCCTCTTTGTGCATTGTTCGCTTTCCTGCAATAAAATAAAGGTGCAATTCTACTCTAAAAGGTGTTGTCTTTAGGGAACAGGTCAGGGAGGAAGAGAGAGCAAAGCGAAAGAGAAGGTTAATGCATTAGAACTGTTAGCAGAGTGCAGACTGATTGAAAAGGTGGAGATGAGATGGATTCACACACAAACACAGATGCAGGCAGACACAGAGTTGAGTTTTTAAGAGTTGCCCGTCTCAGCCGAGCAGCTGGACCATGATGATTCAAATTAGTTGTAAATTGACCAAAACAAAGGTTTAGTGGTTTGAATCAGAAGCGTTTCTTATTGAATACAAAGCAGAGGATGATTCACCCTGATGAGTAATGGATGGATAGCGTGTGATAGTGTGAATTGTGTTTTACCTGTGGCATTGCTAGTTGCATTGCTTGATTTACCCCAGGGGTCATTGGCTTTGGATGCTCCATCTCCGAAGGGGTCATTGGCTGGTGAGGAGGCCGAGGGTGGAGCAGCTGACCCCCACGCATCGTCTGTGCTGGCTGGAGCTGAAGCTAAGTGGATAAACAGAGCAGGTGAGTCAATTCACCACGACAGTAACTTACATATTAACCCATTCCTTCAGTCTCAAGGCGTTGTTAGTTCTGTGATTAACAATTGTGTCCTGGGGCTCAGGTCTTTGACTACGGACAGATGGAAACCAAACCCATGATGAAACACTGTTCATGACTTGTAACAAAAAGCTTTGTGGTAACTGTTGACTCCTTGAGCCTTGAAAACACGCACTAGACGTTCCAACACAAGTCCAAACGTGAGTTGGTATCAGAGGGTTTACATTTCCAACATATATACAACCACTCGTGAAAGACACAATCTACAAAGTAATCGTGACTTTCTAAGAACTAGTCTGAAAGCATTTGTTTAGGTCTTACCTGGGGCTCCCCATGGGTCATTGTCCGGTTGCGATGCATCCCCGAATGGATCAGAATTATTAGTGGCTGAGGTCACAGGGGCCTCATCTCCCCAAGGATCTCCACTGTTTGCTTCCTTTGGAGTCGATGGTGTCTCCCAGGGATCTGACACAGTAGCAGGTGGAGAGCTGGCAGGGGCCCCCCATGCATCAGCACTCTCCTGGGGGGATGTTGCAGCAGGAGCACCGAAGGGATCTGAGGCATCATTCTTTAGTGCACTAGATGGGAATGGGTCCTCTTTGGGGGGTGTTGTTGGCGCAGTGAAGGCATAATCTTGTGCAGGTTTGGACGGTGCAAAGAAGGGATCCTCTTTGGGGGATGTTGTTGGTGCAGAGAAGGGATCATCCTTAGTCGGTTGGGATGATGCAGAGAAAGAATCCCCTTGAGGTGGTGTTGTTGGAGACCCAAAGGGGTCATCTTCTATTGGCTTTGATGGAGCAGATATAGGATCTTCTTTAGGGGGTGTTGATGCTGGTGCAGTGAAGAGATCGTCCTTAGAAGCATTAAAAGGATCGTCTTTGGGGGCGTTGAAGGGATCCTCTTTTGGAGCGTTGAAGGGATCCTCTTTTGGGGAGTTGAAGGGATCGTCTTTTGGGGAGTTGAAGGGATCGTCTTTTGGGGAGTTGAAGGGATCGTCTTTTGGGGAGTTGAAGGGATCGTCTTTGGGGGCATTGAAGGGATCGTCTTTGGGGGCGTTGAAGGGATCGTCTTTGGGGGCGTTGAAGGGATCGTCTTTTGGGGAGTTGAAGGGATCGTCTTTGGGGGCATTGAAGGGATCGTCTTTGGGGGCGTTGAAGGGATCGTCTTTGGGGGCGTTGAAGGGATCCTCTTTTGGGGCGTTGAAGGGATCCTCTTTTGGGGCGTTGAAGGGATCATCCTTAGGGGCGTTGAAGGGATCGTCTTTTGGGGAGTTGAAGGGATCGTCTTTTGGGGAGTTGAAGGGATCGTCCTGAGGGGCGTTGAAGGGATCGTCCTTAGGGGCGTTGAAGGGATCGTCTTTGGGGGCGTTGAAGGGATCGTCTTTTGGGGCGTTGAAGGGATCGTCTTTTGGGGCGTTGAAGGGATCGTCTTTTGGGGCGTTGAAGGGATCGTCTTTTGGGGCGTTGAAGGGATCGTCTTTTGGGGCGTTGAAGGGATCGTCTTTTGGGGCGTTGAAGGGATCGTCTTTTGGGGCGTTGAAGGGATATTGTTCATCTTTCGATGCTACAAAAGGATCTTCTCCATTCTGTGGTGCAGCAAATGGATCCTCATCCGTTTTAGGTGCTGCAAATTGGTCATCAGCTTCAGTTGAACCCCCCCAAGGATAACTGCTAGCTGCTTTTTCAGTGGTGTCCGGTGTTGTGGGTTTGCCCCATGGATCTGTGGCCTCTTTAGGTTCTTTGGGCGCTCCCCATGGACCTGGCTTCACCTCCTCTTTCTCTTCCTTCTCTTCTTTCCGAGCAACAACTTTGACGCTTGTGTCTTTGCCTGCATCTTCCCATTTCAGCTCATCTTCACTCAGCTTAGCCTACAATATTACATAAAAAAAAGGGTAAGCACAAACACTTTTTTATCACAGTTTTCGATGAATTTAAGTTGCGTCTGGTATTTGGTTAAATGAATGTTGTTGAGGTCGCTCTTCAGACAGATTTGCATAATATTAGTGGAGAGTTTGTGCAAATCCATCCACTTGCTACATCGGAGTGACCTGTTCTGAACAACTCACCCTTCTCTCAGTTTCTTTCTTCTCGGTTTCCTGACGAATCCGTTCCTCTTTGCGGGCGGTGAAGGAAGCAGTCAAGTCAGCCACTGAGGGTATGTTGTCTAAGGATGGGAGCCCTGAGGCCCCGGCAACATAGCATGGCGTGTAGCTAGGATCCTTGACGACATCCAAGGACGAGGCTGGTTAGAAAGGAGCACAAAGAATCAGAGTGTTAGAAGAAAAGGGGGGGATTTAGCAGTGATACTTCAAGACAGGAGGTCTCACCTGCTGAGCTTTTTGATGTCTTCTCTCTGGTCTTCACGGCAAAGTCTCTTTCTTCCTTTAGCTTTTCATCGTCCTCCATTAGAACAAGGACAACCTTGGCCTTCTCTCTTACAGTCCCACCCTGGGACAGATACACTCATATTAGATATCCCATTCTGATTCTGGCTTCGACGTGTAAACGAGTATTATGACATGGATATATTTGTGCAAATAATGTGATACTAATAAAGACCATGCACAACCATTTAAAAAGGAAGTCAAAAGTCTTTAACACGAATCACCTGATCTTTGCCATCTTTTTCCACAAAGCGGTATTCTGTGAGGGCTTTGACGATGTAGATGCTGTCTTTCATTTTCAGAAGCACCCGATCGTCACCAGTCTTTAATAGATACTCCAGCAGGGTCAGGGACTAGTGTGGGAAAAACACCACGAGAGACAAATTTATGACAAACACATGTGTGTATGGCTGAAGGTAAAACTGGCTATCTATAGTTTGGTTTTTGTTTGCTTTTGGATTAGGGAACTCACTGGATACCAGGGCAAATGACACATGAAGACTTATCACACAACATAGTACCACAACAGACCATCACAACTTTGCCATCTACGAGTCTATGAGTGTATCCAATGCAAATGTCTCCAATGATATACTGACACAGCAGAATGATACTGAGCTCTTATTACTTATTGGACATTGGCCTAACAGTGTCCTTCACCTTCAGACGTGATCTGAGAAACCCTCTGATGAAAGTTTAATTTCTCTGCTGCTTATGTGCTCAAGTTACTGCTCACTTATGCTTTCTAATGAATCGAGAAAAGACTTAAAGAACAACACAGCTTAACACTAAAGACACTTAGTTGGCTTAGAAAAATAAAAACAAGCAAAATGCTGTACTTGAAAATGATCTGTTCCTATAAATACATTGACATTTAATACACGACATCAAATCCATAATAATGGCAGTGAAGAGGCTGGTAAAACATGGTCTTAACACAAAGTGTTAGGGCACTGAAGCGTGACTCTCCCTCCCTGTTCCTCACCTTGTGGATGTGTCTCCAGTTCTTGTCGTCTTTCAGCCGTTTCCAGAGCATTGTCATGATTTCGTTGCAGGCCACCACGTTGTAGGTCAGGTCAGAGAGGTCGGCCATCTGAGTGCTGGAGGGGCCCCATGGGTCATTAGACGTAGCCTCTCTCACCTGCAAAAGAAGCAAAGTCAGGCAGTGCAGAGCTTTGGCAGCCTGAAAGCTGGTGATGTCAGCTTGTGAAGAGAAAACAGGCGCTGGAGCCTATGAGGGTTTGGCAGCAGTGTAGCTCCTTCTCCTTGACACTGGTAATGATTAGTAATCAGTTTTGAAATGATGTTATTGGTTACGTCCTATCAGATCCGCATTTTGGCAAGAAATCTATCTGCACCTCTGAGAAGTTAATATCTTCGATGTTGTAGAAACTTAAATCAATTCCTCAAAACCAAAGGAATATATTCAAATAATTTTGTTTTCCAATCTCAAATCTAATAGGTGAGATAGACTTTCACAATTTCAAGAACACTTAAAGGCATCTTGAATCAAACAGCAAATAATAACATATGGATTCAGATAACTTTATACGGAAAGACTAAAGCTCACAGTCTCCCTCTACTTGAATCGAACTTCTCGTACCTTGACCTCAGCCTCAGAGTAGTTCTGGACCAGGTTCTTTAGCTGTCGCCGAAGCATAGAGGACGTCATTGTGTGTGAGGGGGGGATGTTCTGGAATCAAACCACCACGATCTGTTCAGAAAAAAAACATGTAAACAATGCTGCAACCTCAAAGACAGAAATAGAAGGCTCCACATCCAACCCCTTGTACCTTTACGTAACGCCTGAATGTGCTGTGAAAGTCTGGCTCTTGAGTTGCTTGCGTGCAGATGCTGGATCAGTGAGCGTTCATCCTGCTGTCCTGTCTGATCGCACTGGCTTGTCTCAGGATGTCAGAAACCAGATCCGGGCGCTGCAAGAAGGCACCAGTCGACATTTAAGAAAAGAGCTGAGGCGACAATGGCAAGCAAGTCAATGTGAATATCAAGCAATCACACTTTGCTTGTATAGCCTGTATCCTCATCCTCTGTTCTTAATGCTAAACTTGGGTGAGGACCAAAGAAAACCCGGGACAGGCAGGACAACACTGGAAACTGTGGCTCAGAAGTAAGAGCCAATCTCCCTCCAACTGGAAACTATATTGCCACTGATGGTTGTGTGAGAGAAAGTGCTGCACATAGATGCCCTGTATGAATGCTATTTAACACAGATTGCAAGATATGTCAATTAAGAGATGGATGGATAGATAGCAAACAACACAAGAATAATAAACAAAACAGTCATTAAGATTGTTGAAATTTTGATATGAGTCCAGAACAGGTTTACTGCAGTGAGAATATGACGTGAGACACAATGTTGAGAGCGTTTTTGCAAATTATAGAACATAGAGAGCGTGATGGGGACACGGAGGAATATGTCCCCGCAGCTGCAGAGGGACAGTGGTCTCCACCACTGCGACAGATCCCCCTCTGCGTTAGCTCTGTGGCTTATCTACAAGCTAGCTAGCTGCCAGCATCCTGGGGCTAGTGGGTGAGAATCTGAGCTAAAGCCTCGTTCACACCACAGGAGGATAAACGGTGTGTTCGTGTGTGTGTTCGTGTGTTCGTGTGTGTGTGTGTGTGTGTGTCGACGCGCTCGTGAACAGCGTGTGTGCGGAGCTTCGTGTTTTCAGGACCTGGGAGAGCGACGAGCAGCGGACGTCAACACGGATAACGAGCGAGCGTCGCTATCAAGCTAGCAGCAATTAGCTTAAGTAGCGGACGTAAGCAAACAGTGTGACGGGGTTTGAGTCGAGACACGGCCGTTGTTTTCTGTCCGTAATGTCGCCCCCTGCCCTCCAGTGTCCCCCCGGGCCAGAGACGTGTGTTTACAGTGAAGTAAGAGGCGCTTACCGCCGAGTGGATCTTTAGGAACCTTCGAGGAGACGACGCGACGCAGCCACTTCCGCTTCCGCTGTTTTCAGCACCAGTGAGCGGCGGGTTGCCAGATCCGACGGAGGGAACCCAGCAAAGAATAGCAGAGATCCAAACATTTAATTAATATCTAAGTATTCGAAATGATCTCATATTAAAAGTTAAGATAATAGATGCAAGTTTCCCAGGATGTGTAATATGTTGACATGGACCAAGAGGAGTTTTCAGTTGGCTGCAAACACACACAGCCCGAATATGCACAGCCCATTCCTCTGCTTTAAATCTGGATTTATTGATGATTTGTTTATTGAAATATTGATGTTAGTCTATGTTGTATGTTGGACTGTGATAGTAAAATCTAATAATATCAGTAAACTAATCTTATTTGCACAACAACGTAAAAAAATAGTCTAATCTGGCAACACAGGCTGCAAAATCCACACCCCCTCACGACTCATTTTATTTATTTATTTACTTATTTTCTAAATATTTTGTAAAACATCTACTTATATATTCCAACCAATCCTGCATCTTTAATTCCGACACTTTAAAAATTGTTTTGAAATATAAAAGATGCCATTTTTCTAACTGAAACCCATTTATTCCAACCAATCCTACATGTTGTAATCTGACACTGGAAAGTGAGTAAATTTATATCTATAATATAAAATCTGTCCACACTGGCTGTAAATCCACAAACCCCTCACGACACATTTTATTTATCCATTTATTTGTTTTCTAGCAAAATATCCAATAAATACAACCAATCCTGCGTCATTTCTTCTGATACTGGAAAATAAATACACCTTTTTTTACGTAATAAAAAATCTGGCAGCTCTGACTCCCTCAAAACATTCTTGATTATATTCTACTTGCGAAATTTATATATTCAAACTAATTTGCATGTTGTTTTCTTCCCATATAAAACCAAGGAACTTTATTCTGTAATATAAAATCTGGCATATTTCTACAAATGTAAACACACAGACACACACACACACGCACACACAGTCACACACGCTGAATAAATGAGTCACTACTGCCACATCAATAACAGTAGAGCCAAAATGGCGGCGGAGGGAGAGTACGAGTCCATCCTGTGCGTTAAACCCGATGTGCACGTTTACCGGATCCCGCCGCGCGCTTCAAACCGCGCCTACAGGTGAGACACGCGAATAACCGGGAGTCGCTAACGGCGCCGCTCACGTGGGGTGACGGTGTTCGATGTCCTCGGTGCGGGTGTGTCACTTTCACCGGTTTGTACCAACACGTTTTTTTCAGTACGAGGATCGAACACTGGCCTCATGTCGTGTGCGTGTGCTAGTGCCTTTGGGGTTTTGTGGAGACACGGTTTAACGGTTCGGTGTTTCAGATGTTACCGGGATACGTTGTCATTGTACCGGGGCGGTGAGCCAGGACTGCACCACTGTCCGTGTCTCAGCCAGAATCCAACCTGAGCACACACGTTCGAGTCCAGAAGTCTTTTCAAAAGAAACTTTGTGTATATGGTTGAAGAGTATATGTTTTTATTAATAGATATCTAGGCTTATAAAATGTAAAGTAAATTAGAAAAGATGTTGTGTCACAATGTAAATAACACAATGTAAATCAGAATTTACATTTTTTTCACCCAGCAGGTGTTCACATGCACGAATGATGCCTGTGTATTTGTGCAAGTATTAATATAAAAATTATAAAGATAGGAAACAACTGCATCGGTCTTCAGGGGGTCACAAACGCTGCCAGGTCATTTTGATCATTGGATTATTTTTAGTCTGACCCGTGACTGCGCCTGATCTCCGTCATGGGAACAACATTCACAGAATCACTTCCTGTTTGGCAGCATGTTAATATTTTGTAGAATTGAGAATTAGATGGTGTTGTACAAATTAACATATTCCCTCCTCTCTGTTATAAAGTGTATTTTTGTCATTTAATATGTGTCACAGCTCAACTTGTGAAACATAGTTGACCGCAGGGTTTTGTTATTTATCACCTCAACAGATATAACACCAAGCGATCAATAGAGAAAACAATCAGCACATGAATCGATAATGACTCTCACCCTGACATGTTGACATCAACCCGTCTCTGCAGGGCTGCTGACTGGAAGCTCGATGCTCCGGACTGGTCCGGTCGAATGAGGATCACAGCCAAGGGCAAAGTGGCTTACATCAAACTGGAGGACAAAATCTCAGGTACCACTTTATCGTTATGAAACTTAATCCTTCATTAAGTGATATTTCATCTTTTGTTGAATCCTGAATAAACTCTTGGCCCCTCAACTCTGACTTGGATCAGAAGAGGGAGAGCGTGGCCTAGGGGATAGAGCGGGTGCTCTGCAACAAGAAGGTCGCCGGTTTGAATCCCACTCTATCCCATCTGCATGCCTAAGTATCCTTGGCAAGATACTGAACCCCTTGATGGCCCCTCATAAAATGATGAGTGTTCTAAAAATGTAAGTCGCTTTGGATAAAAGCGTCAGCTAAATGACATGTAATGTAATGTAATGTAATGTAAAAGAAGCAGGACGGATTAAAAGATGTCATTTTCACGGTTTGTCTTTTCTGTTTGCTGCAGGTGAGCTGTTTGCTCAGGCACCAGTCGAGGAGTATCCCGGCGTCACAGTGGAAACAGTCAGTGACTCCAGCAGATACTTTGTTCTGCGGATACAGGACGACAACGGTGAGGATGAGAAAACCTTAATGAATGACGTCTGAATCCCAACATTGTTAAACACGGGGGGGGTTTCGTGTTCCTGCCTTGTCCTCAGGTCGCAGCGCTTTCATCGGAGTCGGCTTCGGGGACCGAGGAGACGCCTTTGACTTTAACGTGTCTTTGCAGGATCATTTCAAGTAAGACGTGTTCTGATATCTGCAGCGTGAGCAGCTTAAAGGCCCCATGATGGAGTTGTGCTCAAAACGGCTGAGATGCATTATTTATCTCTGTGTCATTGCTGATTGTGTGTGTCTATGTGTGTGTCTGTGTGTGTCCCCGTCCCGCTCCCTGCAGATGGGTCAAACAGGAGATTGAACTCCGTAAGAGTTCCCAGCTCGGGGATTCAGGACCTAAACTGGACTTGGGCTTTAAGGAGGGACAGACCATCACACTCAACATAGGGGTGAGAGACAAACGACGTCCAAACTTTTCCTTATTTCTCAAAATGTATTCAGAATCATTTTATTTAGCAGTTTTAAAGTTTAAACAAATCATAAATTATGCATGACTTTCATTTGCCCTTTAAAAATATCTTTAAGCATTTAAACCTGAGAAGAAGCTCAAGGAATTGAGCCGGTCCCAGTTCCCTGCGTTGTTAACGTAGCTTCTATTTCTTTCTTTTCTCCGTCACCAGCAAGGTAGAAAAAGGGATAAGCCCCGCCCACTGAGCTCAGGTGGGTTTGGACTCCTCCCACCACCACCTGGAGGCAAGATAGCCCCTCCTCCTTCGTCAGGCCCATCCAATCACAACATCGTCCCTCAGACAGGAGACACAGCAACAGGTAGCCGGCACTTCCATGAAACTACTGTACGTTCAAGCTTCATTACAGAGATCATAGCCAACGAGAGAATCTCATGTGAACAAATCGAGTAAATAAAATTGAACCTGCAGCTTTAACCTGCAGGAGTGACCTGCTCTGAGTCACATGGTCGACTGAAGGCTTGTGTGTCTTTGAGCTTCAGGCTGCATGACATGAGGAGAATGTGTGTCAGTGTGTGATCCGCCTGTTAGAAGCTCTGATCTCCTCCTCTCTGTCAGGCTGCCTGCTGGAGCTGGACAGCAGCAACTGCAACACAGTGGTTCAGTCAAACCCGGGTTCAGATGTGTGGGGAGACTTCGATGCTCCTGCAAGGTACACAACTCGTGCACTTTCTGGCCAGAAGACTGTGGACACACACATATTGTAGTTTACATTGCTGTCAATAATGTTCATGTTTAACTGTGTCTTGAATCCTCGATAACTGCCTGAGAAGAAGTGTTTGCACCGTAGTTTGTTGTAGGAAAAGTCAAAATGATAAATTTAAATATGTAGAGAAAAAAACCCTAACATCAGGACTTTATGTTTTCAGATCAGTTCCAACTCCATCTCAGCCACAGAACTCTCCAGACTGGATCCAGTTCTGAATCCTCTGCGGTGGTCTCCTCGCTTGTGATTTGCATCCCACCCGCATCTGTGTCTGTAGCTTCCCGTGCATCACACCGAGTGTAACTCCTAACCCACCCCCCTGGCAGAGGCAGTGAAACGCCTCAGATCTGTCAAAGAAAAACCATTCATGACATCACTTCACTCGGAAACATTCAAGGTTCTTTCAGAAGGGAAAGTTAAACATCACTGTGTCAAAGCCATTTCAAGATATGAGCCATTTCAGCAATATCCAAGGGCTACGTGTGACGAGCAGCAGGTGTTCCTGTGCTGTGTCGCCATCTCCTCGCCAGTAGATGGCGCTCTGAGCAGCGTTTAAGATTAGATCTGGAATGTTTTTTGTCACAGCAGCAGCTCCCCCTGCAGGCCATGCAGAGTACTATCTCAAGACTTGAACTGTGACCTATGAATAAGTGCAAACATTGAAAGTGGGCCGAGTTCTTTAATGTTCAAGCATTTGCACTTTGTACAATCATGTAGAAATTTATATCCGCCTTCTATTTTGTACTGAAGTCGAGGTTTTACTGATTTAATGAATCGTTTCAGTAAATCCTCAAAATCTGAGACGCTTTGCAAGTTTTCCACAAAGAAAAGCAACTTTCAGACTCGTTCTCACTGTGAATTGGAGTCATTCAGCCTCAGACTGGAGGAAACACATCTGCACTTATTACTGCTGCTGGTTGACAGTGTTATTTGATTACATTATGACAATGTAATTTAATTTAATCGGTAAACATGATTTTCTTTATTGGCTATAAAAATGTATCAACATGTTTATCAGAATCAGGAATTATCAGTCGTGCAGTATTGTGATGAGTAGACTGAGACTTGTTTTCAGAAAGCACAGGGAAACTTCCTCCCTGTCATTAAATCTATTCATGGCTGTTTACAGTTATATCATATTTGTGCTCACTAGGTGCTTTTAATCAACGAGAGAACTGAGCTCGTTAAAGGCAAATTCTGTTGCAACACGGAAATTTGCCAAATACAATGTTCTCTCTTTCTGCTGTGAAATTTAACAATGTAAATTTCTTCCCAGTCAATTTGAAACCTGAGAAAACAGCATCACAGGTTAATTTACCTTTTATTCTAAACTCTGCAGAAATGAATACATGAGCTGATTCAGAGCAGGAATGAAGGACTCAGTGAAAACCAGCTCCTTTCCCTCAGGCTCATCTTGAGCTCACCAGAGGGGAGCTGTACTGTGGGGGTGCTCGTTAGTTAAATCATAGCTTCACTTTCTGCATTGAATATTAATATAACATTCCTCCACATACAACCAGTTTTATGTTGGAGGAAAATGAGGAGAATCAAGAGTGTGATCACTACAGGAAGTGCACGTGCATGTGCATTCACTTTACCTGCTTGCTCATGTTTGTGAGGCGACCCTGAGGTAAACATGTCTGAGCATCAAATATAAAGCTGGAGCCAGCCGGTGGCTAGCGTAGCTTAGCATTACGCCTCTATCTGGGCAAACTGGGCTCTGTCTAAAATGATAAAACCCATCTACTGGCTTTTCTGAAGCTCTAAACGCTCCAATATTTTATTCATATTTCCCTAAAAGTCTCAGGACTGAAGGCGGAAGAAGGAAACGTGGTGATTGTTATCTGAGGAATGTTTTAACGGCAGCGGACGATATGTTAGTGTGATTGTGTTTACAGAACTTTGTGAAGTGTCAAACATCTCTTGACTGTGAATTCATTTTGTTTGCACAGATTTTTAAGGTTTGCTGTGATCAAATCACGAGAAGTTTATTAAACTGGCAGAAAGATTTAGGGCTGCTGTGTGTGTTGTGTTTGCATTTCTCATATTGGCCAAAATATTAAAAAGCATTGTCTCCCATTTCTCACTCATTCCACTCTGGCTGTAAAACCACTGGACTAACACTTTTGATTCATGACCAATTTAATGAGAAAGAGGCAATAAAACCTTTCAAAGGACGTGTGGTGACCTTTTTAATTTGTCACTCTTACACAACAACAAATACACAAAGTTAAATGACTCATAGACTCTATTTCTGTTAGGTATAATCTCTATTAATTATTAATTATTTCTCTTCTACTACACTTGAATGAACATGAATGACAATGTGTTAAACTCACCAGTGTGATGTAACTGGGTCATTGGGAGGCACTGACCACCAGGGAAGTGTCAGGCGGGGGGGTGATAAACTGGCCTTCGACAAAGAGGCGTCAGTGGAGAAGAAACACAGGTTTTTATCAACTTAACACTAAAGTATAAGTTTATGTCGCTTTGTAAAAGTCAACAGCTTCACTCCAATCCCCACTCAGGACTCTTTCTTAACACAAGAAGGTTATTGGTTCGCGTATGAATGTTTAAATTCTCACATTAAGTCAAATCTGGACGGCAGGACCAGTATTTCTTTGAAACTTCCTCGGCCGTGGTCTCGAGGTATTCGCATGAAGCTGGTCAGAGGAGGCGTTCGCAGTGGAAGAGAGAAATATTCACGAGGTCAGGACATGACAACGGAGAGAGAGCGGTAGCTTTGAGCTCTGCTGACAGTCAGAAAGAGAGAGCGACAGAGTGCTGGCCACCTCCGAGCTGCATCAGGAGCACGATTCGTCTTCCTCTGATTCTCATGTCACCTCTTCTTTCCCCTGAGGCCATTTTATCCTCCTGGTATTTGTGTTACGCTCCTTGTTAATTCGCTGCTGCAGGTCGTCACAGCACTGGACATGTCTGATGGTCCCGGGTCTGTATGAACACACAGCACGTGTGTGGATGAGTGGGACTCCCACACCAAGCAGCACATTTCTCCAGAACAGCTTCACACGTATCACTGTGATGGAGCCGTTTGGATCTGTGCCGATGCCAAATATAAACACAGAGAAACTCAGACTTAACACACCTGATATCCCGGCGTGCTCACTTTGGATTTAGTTTCCTTTTCCAGGGAACTTTCCTCATCTATCATCATCAGTGATCAGGAGCTTGATTTCTTTTAAAATGCACATTAAAGATGTTCAACCTGACACTTTAAAACCAGATATGATCTGTGCAGAAGTCATTAAGTTAGAAGTCACATCAATTCCATCATGGCTGCAGAATGACAGATTGTGGTCACATCCCAGAGTCGGTCTGTCTGCACCAGTTGGCCAACGCACTCGTGGAGACTTGTAGGTCACGATGTATAATCTTATCTAGTCGTCTAATCTTAGCCTTAGACATCAGCACTTCATAAACTAAACAGACAAGTACATTTATTAATTTGAAGAATTCTACGTCAGTGCCAGAGACGGTGTCCAGTCAGAAACGACGTGTCCCTGTTACAGGACGTCTGCTGCCAGATCCAAATAAGGTATCGAGAAGAAGAACTCGTTAATTAAAGTTAATTAAAGAACTCGTTAAATTCGAGGTCAGGTAAACCGTATTGATGCGTTTTTAGCGACAGTGGTAGAAAAGCTCTTTATGAAGAGATTGGTGTTTAATGAGAAATGTCACAGAGCACTCACACGTATGAGTCACTGTGACTCTGGTTCCTTTGCTTTACAGCAGAAGTTGAGAGAAGCTCCACTTTTCAATCAGCTGCACAGGCCCCCCCGGCCAATCGGATCAGGTTTCAATCAGTACATGTGTTAGCCAATCACGTTAATGCAAATACAGTCCATGTAATACTCGTATGGATCAATAATGTGCCACATATATGACTGAATATGAACCTTTTATGACTGTTAAATTCAGTGATATATTTATGACGTGCCCTCTTGTCAACAACTGTCTTTTTCTTTTCTCACTTTCCTTCACATACTTAGACTAGATAAATATACACACACACTCAGAGACACTGTTACACATTCTTCAGACGCAGCGTTAACGCAACAGATCAGGTGAAATGTCAGGAGAGGAGTTTGGATGGGACCGGTCAGTGTCCCCCCCCGCCCCGCCCCTACCCCTCGTCCCCTCGTCCCCTTGGAATTAAACTGTCTCCCAATAACAAGCTCGCTAATTCATGGGTTTTGGCTCCGGCTGGTTGGAGACATAACTTGGGTCGCTCCCTCTCACGGCTGATCTCTTTATTTGAACTTTGCTGAGACCAGGGGCTGATGTTCCGCGTGAGGATTTGGTGTGAGGATGATTGAGGTGCTGTTAGGATATGGGGGGGGCGAAGGGGTCAAAGGTGAAAGGTTAGAGTCACTCATGGCCACTTTCTGCTCTGAAGTGTTCGGTGAAACCTGAAACGACGCCTGTGCAGGATGATGTGTGTCAGCAGTGCTCATGGAAAGTGGATGTGTGTGAGGTTTTGTATTAGCCTTGTGTAGGTGTGAGTACCGGGTGAGTACACACATCCTGCATTAGCATCCTGTCACACACTCATCTGATCAATTTAAACCAGAGCTTAAATCATTTGAATGTAGATTTGGTTTGAATGTTAGTATTTGTTTAAACTAAAGCCTTTTTTTCAGCTGTAGGATCATTTAAGTTTTCAGTTTGGCCACAGTTTTTGAAATCTGTCAATGTATTGTCGCACGTTGCACAGATTGAGCAAATTGAGCTGAATTTGAAAAAGCATGATTTTGGAGCTGAAAGCCCTCTGGAGGTAAACACACCATGTGCACAACAAACAGATAGATCAGCTATCGGATTTAACTTGTGTTTCCATGTGCATATAGATGTTCATGTCTGGACCTGAATCAACAAGAAGAAGTATAGACAATAGCTCCAAGATTTTATAATAACTCATTGTAGAGATCTCACATCAGTCTTGAATCAGGAACATCCCCCCCCCCCCCTCTGATAAAGAGCTGCCATGTCCCTGAGCTTTCATTTGGAACGGAGCCAGTTCTTACAGGTCCAACACAACATGCTGTTGTTAGTTAAGACGAATGTCAGTAGGGTTTTGATTTAAAGTTTTTCTTCCTCCAACAGTTCTGAGAAGAAGTTAACAGCAAATAAAAAGCCAGTGGGTTAGAGTTTCAGTTGAATGATTGTGTCACGTCTCTATTTTTAAGTTGATCTGTGGGTAAGATTAGAATGTACATCCTTAGATAGGCCGATGGATTCATCCTGCAGCAGTCCTTTGTGTTTGTTTTCACCGCGGTTTGTTATTTACGCCTTCTCTGGTTTTTATTAGACTGGGCAGACGCTCAACACTGGTGGGCCAGCGTGTCCCTGCTCTTCCACTGACCTCCTCTCCCCCTGTAAACCGCTGCTGACTGTCCCTTTTCAATACAAGTGTGAAAGATCAAATGTTTTCTGGCAGATAAATCACACAGTAGTACTGACACCTTCCCAGGCTCGAGGAAACGGAGACATTTATTAGTGTCTGGCTGGAGCTAACTGGAAACTGTGAAATAGCTCTACATTAATCCTCATCTGCTTGTTTGCAAATCTTCTCCAGCAGCTGGAGGAGTGATCTCACGATGCACATCACATGGAACTGCATTCAGGTCCAGTGCAGCTGTGAGTGTGTTCTTATGTGATCAGAGATGTGTGTAGATCTGTGGTGTCAGTTAGTTGTCCCTGTTCGTGGCAGTGTGTCTAATCCGCCTCCGTTGATTGTATTTGCATCACAGAATGTTTCCAGGAAGTATCTTGGAATGACTGCAAGGCCCAGGGGCCAGAGCCAGGGTCTAGAGCGGGGGGACAGAGCCTGGGTCTAGAGATGGGGGGCCATAGCCGGGGGCAAGAGCAAGGGTCTAGAGATGGGGGGCCAGAGCCGGGGGCCAGAGCGGGGGGCCAGATCCAGAGACCAGAGACGGGGGCCAGAGCGGGGGGACAGAGCCTGGGTCTAGAGATGGGGGGCCAGAGCCGGGGGCCAGAGCCAGGGGCTAGAGCCAGGGGCCAGAGACGGGGGCCAGAGCGGGGGGCCAGATCCAGAGACCAGAGCCGGGGGCCAGAGCCGGGGGCCAGAGCCAGGGTCTAGAGCAGGGGGCCAGAGTGGGGGGCCAGAGCCAGGGTCAAGAGCCAGGGTATAGAGCGGGGGGCCAGAGTGGGGGGCCAGAGCCGGGGACCAGAGCCATAGGCCAGACCCGGGGGGGGGGGGGGGGGGCCAGGGTCCACACACACGCTGCTGAAAGGTTGTCGTGTGAAATTTAAGAGCCTGGATCTATTTTTGCAAACATCTGGGGAAGCCGTCCAGATGGCTGCACTGTGTGGGGGTGTCATCAGTGAGGCTGATATGTTGCATCAGAATATCATTTTACAAGGATACTATCCATGGCTTTTTAAGGTCAGCATATTTTAAGACTAACACTTGCAGATGTGAGTCTTTGTGACAGTTTATTGTACAAACAAATATATTCAAGAAGAGTTGTTTACAAAAAACAGCAGTTTTACTGCATTATAGGTATAGTTACACAGAAAGTATTTTACCTTGTACACTTTATACATAACTCCTGAAAAGGTTCAAACACCAAAACACTAAATCTCTTTTATGTCTTCATTATATTATATCAAGAGTATGTATCTGTATTTTACACGCATAGTTTCAAAAACTAGTATAACTGTCAATTATTAGTATATTTAACTAATTGAATCATGATTTCTGTAATTAATGTGAGAAATCATAAAACAAAAAAAGTGCAAGAAAGCCACGAACAGATTAGACATAAAAACACATTTCCGAGCTGCAGACCTAGTGCTACTAAAATATTAACTTTATTACTTTTTTAACTCTTGAGGCTTTTTTCATCCCCTGAACCAGAGTCCGAGATCCAACGTGGTCGTATGATAACTGGTTATGTTTACGGCTTCGGTCTCTAAACAGTTCAGGGCCTACTATGACATCTGACACTCTGAGTAGCGTAGACCTAAAAATAGAAGCAGTGCGCTAAGGAGGGAATCTTTTCCAAGGACATGGAGGCACTACACTACAACTGAACACTGGTCATCTCCAGAAATGCAGCTGTCGCACTATTAGTTTTCATGTGATATATATATAAGATAGAGCTATTGCTGTAATAAATAGTTTCGATCAATAAAAAAATTGCTGAATGAATTAGCTGCCAAAAAGGAATCAGATCTGGACAGAAGAAGTTTGTCTCCCACAGTTTTGGATATTTGAAACCTTAATGTTTTGCATTTGTTAATCATATTTAAACAGGTTTATAATTCATTGATGCTAAAGCAGGACCCATTAAAACATACATTTAAAAAAACGTATATGACCATTTTTGACCAATGTTGAAAAATGGTGTAAAGTGCTTGAGCTTTCTAAATTTCCGGTTTTGTCTCAACAACCGTAAACCAGAAGTCATTGATACAAGTTCATGATTATTATCACACAGAAGAGAAGAGAATATCAACTTTTACACATTTGAGCAGCAGATTTTTGAGCTTCATCAGAATTATCTTAAATTATATTCCATAACTGTGATCCTATAACTTTAATAGGTTTTACTAAATAAAATCATGAACCTAACTCCAGCGTTTCTTTATCGCTCCGCTCTGCCCTCCATCTCTCTCATGCTTCTGAAGTCTGCCTTCCCTCTGCCCTTCTTCCTCTCCTCCTCCAGCCTCTCCCTCTCCTGCTCCATCATCCAGTCCCCCCCGAGGTAACTCAACGCTTCCTCGGGTTGTCCTCGGAGCTCAGCTCGCGGGTGGAGGAGCGACAGGAAGAGGGAGCAGGCCAGTGGAGTGAACCAAGCAAACTGGGGTGCTACAGGAACGCTGTCTTTCTTTCCTCCCTCAGGCCGATCCGGTTCATCTTCAGGACTTTTCTCTCCATCAAACCACTCCTGATACTTCAGGTATGAGCGGCAGTCGCTGGCTGTCTCCGCCCAGGGGTGACTGCCGGTGAGCATGGCGTAGGTCAGGACTCCCAGGGCCCAGCTGTCGGTGCTGGGCTCCACAGAAACCCAAACCCTCGTCTTCTTCTGCTCCTCTTCACCGGCATTCATGCTACTCCAGCTGTCCTCATTTCCACGAGCAGTCTCGGCCTCGGGGGTGCAGTATGGGGAGCTGTACCACACCTCGGGGACCCTGGTGCCTCTGGCCTTCACCTGCGGTAGAAGAATCAAGGAGGGATGTTTCGTCTGATACTAAACAGGATTACTCAAAAACTACTCAGACAATTTCCATTAAACTTTGTGGAGGGGAGAGACATGACCCAAAATAGAACCCATATCATTCTGGAGAGGATCAGAGGGACTAGGTGGCCAATGGATCTCTTGTTTTTAGGTATAAACCATGTTTTGGTTCAAAATGAAACTGCGGTCAGGACAAATTAGAATATGACGGCCACCACAGTCTGGATAGTAAACTGCTTTGACATAAGCCTTGGTGGAGGTATGTGCCCCTAAATCTAAACTTAAACAGACTCAAGCTTCACATGGCTGATAGTGTCAGGTGACAAAGTAAATAAACATGCTTTGATACTGACCATGCCAAAGTCTCCCAGTTTGACCCAGCGGCAGGCGGAGTCACACAGGAAGACGTTCTCTGGCTTGAGGTCCCTGTGGACAAAACCAAGGGAGTGCAGATGGGCCAGAGCGCCACACAGCTGGGACACCACCCGCTGACAGCTGTCCTCCTCCATACCCACCTGGAGAGGAAGGGGGGAGACGGACAACAGAAGAAGAGTGTGAGTTTTATCAGAAAAGCTCTGTTGGAAAACGACAGAATCCGTCCTGGTTCTTTGTCAATAACAACAATCCTCCAGGGGCAGGAACCTCGTGATGAAGATATCATTTCACTAAATGGCAGAAACAAGTGTGTACCTCAGGCACGATGATGTCATAGAGGTCTCCAAAGAGGCTGGCCTGCTGAGCGAAGACGTAGTGCGAAGGCGTGGAGTAGGCGATTCCCAGAGCTCTGGTGAGGGAGGGGTGGGTACAGAAGGACAGAGAGAGGTTGTACTCCCTCAGGAAGGAGATCAGAGAGGTGGACTCCCGAGGGAAGAACTTCAGAGCCATCGGCGTACCTGGAGGACACAAGGACATTAAGTCTCATCTTTATCCTCGGAGGCTTTAATGATGAAGGGTCAGTTCCCTCACCTCTCTTCCTGTGCACGGCCAGCATGACCTTTCCATACGAGCCCTCACCGAGCAGCTTCAGGACCTGGAAGTGCTCCGATGTGTCCATCGGTATCAGAGACTGAGCCGTCAGGTGGCACATCTCGTCCAGAAGCTTCGCCGCGGCCTGGACACGAAGACAGAGGATAAAGGGGATGTTATGTTGTTCCTTGAAAGTTCTTGAAAGGCAAAGGACATCATAAATATAAATATATATAACACATGTGCAGTACAGCACATAAAAAAACAAATACAGCAGGTAAAATACATCGTCAGTGAACGTCTTGCTGATTTGCGCAATTCTTTCAACTCTTATTTTGTAGTTTTCTGACCTCTCTTCCTCATCACTGTTTGGATTCACGTGTGTTTATCGGTCACATCCTTTCACAATAAAGACCAGTTCTGCACCAGATGGGTCAAAAGCAGAGGTTCAATTTCCCTACCTGCATGAGTGTGCCTGTGCATGTCTGTGCATGTGTTTGGGACTAATAAATGCATCTTAATCATCTTAATCATCTTAACTTCTCCCTAACACCAGTAAAGAGAGGTGGTCCGGCTCCTCTTCAGAGAGGAACCTCACTCAGCTCTTTGCTATGCAACATAACTATCCCCATTATGATTGTCGTCATGGGGATGCTGGCAGCAGTATTATAGATATGTCTGTTAATAGCCTCATAAAATCCTGTCTCTCTCAGATCTTTGTTTTGTTTTGTGGAACCTTTCCACCACAGCTGGCGCCCTGAGGCCCGGGCTGGGATCTGGTGTCGGCTCATTACAGGTCATTAGAGAACCACTCAGAGCCGTGGAGGTGCTGGACGCCAATACTCTGAATACCCCCCCCCCCCCCCCCCCCCCCCCCGAGGCGTTTGTTCACACCTACACTCGGACAAACAGAGACAGAGTTCTGGACTCATTTTACATTCAGCTGAGGGAGGGGGGGGAGGGTTTTTATCAACTGACAGTTCAGCGTGTGTAGCTGTGTTACCCCATATTCTCAAAGTATAATCCCTGTGTGTGTTTGTGTGTGTGTGTGCATATATTTTTAGTGTGGGTGGTCGGAGTGGAAACTGAACTCTGGGCCTCACTGTGTTTGTGTCGTGCTCTAATTACTGAGCTATTTGAATCTGAGACAAACGTTTCAACACCAGAGGACAACAGTTTCAGATCAGGGAGAAGGTTCAATGGGATCCATATCAGCTGAAGTAATATTTCATTTTTTTATTTCGGTTCTTAACCGAAGAATCAACACTACACAACTGCTGACCTCAGGTTTACATGAGAGGAAGAGGAGGAGATCTCATTCAGGACAGAAGTGCAACAATTTCACTGAGAGATGACAAGTTACATAAGACAAAGAGAGAGAGAGAGAGAGTGTGTGTGTGTGTGTGTGTGTGTGTGTGTGTGTGTGTGTGCGTGTGTGTACATGGAGAAGGATCTCAGTGGACCACAAACGTGAGTGTGATGAATGACAAGATGTTCATCTGTGTGTGTATGTGTGTATGTATGTATGTGTATGTGTATGTATGTGTGTGTGTGTGCGTTTGTGTGTGTGTGTGTTTGTTAGAAATATCCTGCTGATGTCTCTACATGCAGAAGGATCTCAGTGGACCACAAATGTGAGTGTGATGAATGACAAGATGTTCATCTGTGTGTGTGTGTGTATGTGAATGTGTATGTGTATGTGTACACTGTGTGTGTGTGTGTGTGTGCGGTTGTAAAGAGGGGTCTATTGGGACACACACTCGTCTGTCATCACTGGCACACGTCCAGAGAACAGCTGAACCTTTAAAATGTTCCCGTTACATGACATGGACATTTTTCAATTAGTGGATTAAATACATAATCAGTTTTTAAGCTTTTCAATTTTTCAGTCACTCCTCTTGGATTAGATAAAAGATTTACATTCAATTTTTACTGGGCTTGATAATTAAATAATAATAATTGAACATCGTCTGCAATCAAATAAGTTTTGAAAGAAGAATATGATGAAGCAAATGTTCATGTTGAAACATCTGTAGTTAGAAAGCTGATTATTCATGATAAATATATTATTTGTGGAATTATGTTTAAATTACATTAAGTTTAGTTTCATAGGATTAAGGATTTATTTTTTCAACACATGATCCTCAGAAGGCAAAGAACCAAACACACACTGAAGCAAAGTTTAACAGCTTAATAGCTTAACAGGATATATATATTATACTTCGCAGGATTTAATACAACGATATGGAAAAACATTTATACCATATAAAAAGATAATTGTGTCTCTAAAATGTTTTAATCTGCTCCATCAATGACTCAACACTTTTAAGGGGCAGTTCAACCGAACACAAAGTGTCTCTCAATGCAGGTTCTGCAGTTTAGGTCTGAATTGTCCAACTTGTGACAAATCTATACATGAAATTATTATCTGACTGTTTCTGTCACAGTGGATCATCCACAGGAAACGGTTTTCAGAGGGGACATTTTCATGGGATCCGAAATGAATCTTCATTTAAAAGTTTATAGAAATGTTTAAATCTCATCACCTGTGTTGCTGATATGAAAAAACTAAGCTCTAAGCATGACTCATCCAAATTGAGAGAGAAAATGAACGAACTGACCCTTTATTCTGTGACGTTTCCCTCATGCATGTTTGGACTTACTGTCATCCTGCAGCTGTGGTTCAGTCCGTCGGTCCTGCAGCTAGAAATCCGTCCAACGAGGATTTATGTCCTTATCGTCATTTCATCAGACTGGGAATCCTCCACAGCTTCTCGTCTGCTGCACAAAAGTGTGTGTGTGTGTGTGTGTGTGAGTGTTTGCGTCTCAGTCGAGCTTGATTGTAGATTCATATCTCACAGTGTTGTGTCCTCACCTTCACTCCTCCCCGGTCCTCCCTCTGCTGCCCTGTGGGCTGGATCCAGAGAAGAGTCATTGGGTTTGATGTGTTCCTAATGTGGAGTCAGTTACACCGAACAGTGTCTTTGGCAGATGTGAGGAATCTGTATTTATTAGTTTTTTCAGGTGCTTTTTACAAACTCAAATATTCCCACTTACTGGGACTGGGACGTTTAAGTTCAGGTGATGACAGGAGAGCAGACAACGACAGGAAGGAAAGAAAGAAGCTTCAGAGTGAAACAGGAAACAACAAGACAAGAAAAGATATGAGAACCAGAAACAAAACAAAAAGGAAAAGTCACATAAAAAGTCCAAACAACAGAAAGTCTTTCAAAAGTTCATGACAGAGGCAGAATCACGAGAACTTCTTGAAGAGGAGATTCAGTTTTCATTTGCATTTTATTATGATATCAGGATTTCATAGAAGCTACGTGACTGATGTCCACGTTGAATCTGGATCAGGATCAGGGGGCGGATCCAGGACATGTTTTCACTTTTTTTAACAATGCAAGATAATTCATCACTGTCTTTGATATTGATAATTTATAATTCATCGATCCTGATGAATAAAATCTTGCATAATTCGGGGATATACTGATATTTGTGAGTGTGTGTAATGCGCTGCCGACCCACATATCTATAATTTGTAGATATCAGCAGTTAATCTGTCACCTGTAACTCTCACATGTCTGCCGGGCCCTCAGCTGCTCGCTGACGTATGTTGACACATGTTGATGTATGTAAGTGCAGGATGTGTCTGACGTCCCCTGGAGGCTGGCATCAGTTACAGGCACAGTGTGTCTGGTGTGAGTTCATCTGTCTGTTGACACCTGTCAACACGAGTGTGTTACTGCAGGTCACAGCTGAACAGGAGCAGAGGTCTGGACGTGTGTGAGGACGCTTTTAACCCCCGAGCTTTACGAGTGTTTGCATTTCAGCTGCACATGTGGAGTTTGATACTGGTGGAGCCATCCTGCTGCTATATCTGTCTATCTATCTATCTATCTATCTATCTATCTATCTATCTATCTGTCTGTCTGCCTGTCTGTCTATCTATCTATCTATCTATCTATCTATCTATCTATCTATCTATCTATCTATCTATCTGTCTGTCTGTCTGTCTGTCTGTCCGTCCATCTATCTATCTATCTATCTATCTATCTATCTATCTATCTATCTATCTATCTATCTATCTATCTATCTGTCTGTCTGTCTATCTATCTATCTATCTATCTATCTATCTATCTATCTATCTATCTATCTATCTATCTATCTATCTATCTGTCTGTCTGTCTGTCTGTCTGTCTGTCTATCTATCTATCTATCTATCTATCTATATATCTATCTATCTATCTATCTATCTATCTATCTATCTATCTATCTGTCTGTCTATCTATCTATCTATCTATCTATCTATCTATCTATCTATCTATCTATCTATCTATCTATCTATCTATCTATCTGTCTGTCTGTCTATCTATCTATCTATCTATCTATCTATCTATCTATCTATCTATCTATCTATCTATCTATCTGTCTGTCTGCCTGTCTGTCTGTCCATCTATCTATCTATCTATCTATCTATCTATCTATCTATCTATCTATCTATCTATCTATCTATCTATCTATCTATCTATCTATCTATCTATCTATCTATATCTATTTTTCACTTTCTCCCTCTGCCCAGAGATGATGTTTAGTCTGATTTCTTATTCGGACCATGTCCCATCTGTTAACATGGAGTCAGGGTTTATGACCTACACTGCAGCCAGCCACCAGGGGGCGATACAACCTCTCTGTGGTTTGAACCAGTTCACGAGCATGAAAGACTCTCTTCTATGTTTTGATTTACATTTTTTATTAATGACTTCAGACATGGTAAAAAAACAAAACATATAAAAGTATAAATAGAATTGTAACAGTCTACAGCATGACAATACTTTATTATTATTATTATTATTAATATTAAATATTACATAGGAAACAATGAGATGCCTGCATCTCACACTAAACACTGTCAAATACTTTATGTAAAAAAAGCTCATAAATAGCATTCTAAATATAAAACAGTCAGTAGAAAAATATTAATAACAGCATTCCTACTTGTCCTGGTACTTTAGCTCATGTAAACAGTCTTAAAGGGCGTAAACGTAACCGTGCCATGGAGCAAGCACCTCACATAGAAACACATTCAATCTCTGACCTCTTCATTTGATGGGGAACCATTTTCTGTTCAACACAAACTTAATCTCTATTATTTGTGAGATCTACCTCTGCTCAAAAAGTTGATCATCTGGAGGTGAACTTCCAGGTTCTGTTCCCACCACCAGGAGGTACTTCAATCTGACATTCACCATCTGGTCCTAACTGGTCCAAACAAAACCCTTCCTCCGGCTACACTGGTGTGAAGGGGGACTACGAGAATTAAGGTCTGGACCGAGCTGAGACTTTGTAAACCTGGTGTTGTTTGAGGAAGCAAGTCACCAAAGTCCTGATAAGGGACCAATAAGGGAAACGTGTGTGTATGGGAAAGGTTGATGGTTCACATCCTCTGAGTACCATGCAAAGTATTGATCTGAACCTCATGAAGTATTGTTGTTGACAGATTTCAGTCTGAATCCAAGTGACTCTCCCTTTTTGCTGCTGCAGGAAAGTCATTAACGTTAACAGTGCTTTAGTAGGAAGACTTGAGCCGCTGCTTCTCAATGTCTGCGGCAGCGCGAGAGTCTTTTGATTCGGTGTAAAACTCGTTTTGACCAATTACCGAAGACCCGTAGCCGTTCAGAGATCTCGATGGAACACTGGAGCAGGTCGAAGGCCGAGGAGACGACAGGGAGGGAGGGGGCCGGCGGCCGAGGAGCGTCCTCGCCCATCTGGAGACACAGAGAACATCAGAGGTCAAAGTGGGAACTCATTAGAGCCTGATCCAAACCACAGAGGAGCAAGTTTTGTTATATATTTTATAAGTGCTCTCACCTGCTGCAGTGCTGTGTTGAGGAGGGTGGACAGCCGCAGCAGCTGAGTGCTGGCGTCCTCTGCTGTCTCACTGGGCAAACTGAAGTTGTGTTTCTCAGTTTTCAGCCAGTCCATGTGCAGCCTGAAGGACTGGGTGAACAGGAAGAGCTGGGACAGGGACTCGTTCAGCTGTGGGTACGTGGGAGAAACAGTCAGTGGAGCATCCAGAGCACTTTTCATCCAGAGCACTTTTACAACAGAAATCAGAGTAAGTGGAATTGATCGGTGTCAGAGATTCATTCCTCGATTGAGAAACTTTACCTTCAGTGAATTGAAATGTGCAGCGGTGTGTTGCATGTGAGGAAGATCCTGAAGTTTGTTTCCCACAGTGTTGAGGAGCTCGTCGTCTTCTGACTGATGGAAACATGTTAAGAAACAAAGGTCACATTTAAAATACACTTTAAAAACACAACTTTAGATCATCACAGAGAAGAATGTGATAGAAAGCTTTAAAAAACAAAGGGTAGGTTTTACCAGGCCATGAAGTGTTTTGGAGGCGTGCACCAGCTTCTCCACCTGATGGCTCATTGGTCCCAGCATCCCACAGAGGGAGGAGGGGTTGGCGGGTCGAGACGATGACGGGACAAACAGCTCAGCCAATAGCAGCAGGCGGAGGAGACACGGGATGGAGTCGTGAATCACTGAAAACACAGATAGAACAACTTTACTTGATAGTTTGAGTTTTAGTCACATTAACCCGAAGATGTTTTATTCTTTCTTCATTTGGTTTTCAGGCCCTACATCCAGCCTCAACCCACAGCAGCTCTGAGGCTCGTGGAGAAGGGGAAAGGTCTGAGAAGTTCAAATCTGCAACTTGACTCCATCCACCATCTTTATGGGTTGAGGGTCGTGGGGAGAGTGGGAGCAAATCCCAGCTGACGTTGCGTGTCAGAGTGCTGAGGGTTCAGACCTGCACTGAACTCTGGGTAATGTCCGGAGAAGCTGAATGTGAGGACACTCTGAGGGACCTGAGGGTCTCGGGGGTCCTACATCAAACCAAACTGAATTTAAGGGGGTTCTTACGAAGCTGTCTTAGCTGTGGACTAATGTCTTCATCTGTCCTCCGGGTGATCCCCTCCTTCAGCTTCTGTGTTGTGACGCCTCACAGCTGCAAACAGACTCACAACAGGTGGCTGCTGCACCTCATTCATGTCGCAACAGGAAGTGAAACAACTCAGATTTCCTCCCCGCTCATTGACCTGCCGCCAGTGAATCACAAAGAAAACCCACAAAGCTGCGTGCACCGGCGTCTGAGAAATGCTTCTATCTGGGGAACTCTGGAAAAAGTACCGACCCAATCTGGGCCAGAGTTCATGTCTGAAAACAGCTGTAGAGAAATGAATCGAATGCTCCTGCAGCACGAGAACCAACAAGTGACGTGAACCAGTGACGAGTGTCTGAATGAAAAGCTTCTACACAAACCAGAAGCATCATCTGTTTGTCTTTTGGATCCTTTCACTCCACCCGACAAAGAATAACAAAGATCATTATTCCCTCGATTCCTCCGTGGTTTGTTTTGTCTTGGTCTCTATTCAAACACTTGACACCTGAACCATTAGTTCACGTCTGTAAATGTATCCGCCGGCTTATGCAACTTCAAAAGTCCCATCACGCCGCTCAACAAAGAGGAGAACTGTGCGTTGGTGTGAGGTCAGGCAGAAGGAATGTGAGCTATGCTGTGGGTTTTTTCCTTTTTTCCCAGCCGGCTCTGGGCCTCCTGTCGGGGAGAGGGGAGCCGGCGCAGCGGCGTGACTCAGACGGATCTCACTGCGGTGACATCAGCGGGCAGACGCCTCAGGCTGCACTTTGCCGAGGAAGCGTTCACTTTGTGTCTGACACTTCAGACTCAACGCTGAGCACTTGTGTGTTTGATTCAAAGACTCAGTCATCGACACGGAAACTCTGATGTTTTACCTCCTTCTGATCATTTGCAGCGTTTTGTTGATCACCTCCTCGTCAGTCTGAACAGGATTACACAAAAACTACACAACTGATATTCATGTGCTTAGTGGAGTGGTGAGACATGACCTCACATAGAATCAATTAGATGATGGTGAATTATTTCCAACACATGTGCCATTTGTTTTTCTCTCTTTAAACTCATCAGAGGCGTGCTGTCACTTTTAATTTTGACCCTGAACAAAAACAAAAAGTTTGACGGAAACATTGTTAATTAAAGTTTAATAATTGTTTCCTCCACAGTCTTCATCCCACGATGCTAGCCCTGATAAACACTTCAGCATCTGAGGACTTAAACATTTCATAGTAACTTCAACTGTTTTTCTGGAAAATTACTGAACAAGACCTCAGCAGAAATCCTCTGTCACTGTAATAAAAACATGGCGTGCAGTGCAGAGTCCAGTCATGAGCCTGGCAGAGTAACGGCTGCGGCAGCACAACAGCTCAGCACAAAGCTGCTTAAGAAGCAGCAGAGGATGGTTCATCTCTCATGTGTTTATCAGGTTGTTTCGTCAGCACGCTCACTCACACACACTCACACACACACACACACACACACAACACATCCATGCACACACAGCGTCTCACACACTTCCACAGTTTTCGTTCCAGTTGGCCTCTGTGTTTTTTGCTGAGTCAGATTCTGAGCAGAGACGCTGCAGTTTCCTGTGTTTTACTCTCTGACAGCGAACGCCTCTTTGCCTCAGCGGGAACTTTTACTTTTACTCACGAGAACTCACAGTGAACTTCTGAACATGTGTCAGTGAACTTCCTCCAAAACCAGCAGATCAAGAGAACCTCACCAGTCTGTGATCTCGATGAATGTGAGCGCAGAGTTTTAAACATTTGTGTTTCAGGATCAAAGTGTTTTAAAATGACACGTGAGGAACTTTACTTATTATTAATCTTTATGATCATTATCCCCGACTGATGAGAACAGATTAAATCTGCACTTATCAATAGTTTCATATTTCCAACGTCTCACGTCCCTGTCGGCTTGACGGAGAGTTGTACTGACTTTCAGCTCAATGTTGTGGTTTCATCTTGTGCTGCCCCGAGTGGCCGATAGAGAAAGTGAATTATTAAAGGTTTAATTTTTTCTGAAGAAGCAGCGAGAGACACACCTTGTTGTGCAGCTAAATATTAATGTTCAGAGGTTTATGTTTTGAAGAGTTTAATTAACTGAAACGTCTGAATCTGGGATCGTATGTTTAAGAAAATGAGTTTAAATAATATTAAAAACAACAATGAAGGATAAGCTCATCTATTATCTTATAAACACAAACTTTCCAATATTTTTGCAGAAGGAAGTAGGAAGCAGCTTAATTTGTTGGAATCCACCTGTAACAGCTCAAGCTTGTCTTGTGTTTCAGGAAGTGTAATCTAAACCACTGAGATGACCTACTGCATCTAAAATTAGCTTCTTCTAGACTCTGGGGAAATATGAAAACTTTTTTTTTATCAATAATCGGTGACAGTGTATGAGTCATAATGATGCAGTTGGTTCACCTTGATCCCCAAAGTGTTGACCTGGTTTACTTTGTGAAGGTTCATGAATAGAAACTGACAGAACAGGTTGTTTGAGAACAGGATCAATTCAAACGCCACCAATTCATTGTGTTAACGTTCGTTGATTAATTAAGAATTCAAGAACTGAGCAGCAGTCTCTGTCCACAATAATTTTGCACGCTCACAATTCTCTATTTGACATGCCAGTTTGAGCAATTGTGGTTATTTTTGTGTATTTTCTAAAACAAAGCTTGTATGGATGAATATTTTTACACAAACCAAGATAACAATATCTGTCATATTGTAGAAAAGATGTTAATCATGACCAACTACTCATCAAGTACTTGTATATGTGCATGAACCATCCTGTGTCTGTGATGATTTATAATGTTAGTTGTCTGTTGTTGTCCGGTGTGGTCTGTGTTGCTTGTTTTTTGTGTTGCTTGTGACGCTGTTTCTTTTAAGTCATGTAGTTGTGAGACTTGACGGGACCCCTCAGACACGAGATGGTACGTCTCAAAAGGTTTGTCCTTGAAATAAATTGATCTTGTCGTTCACTGCGGCAAACTGGCATCACTGCTGACTCACTCGCTCTCACTCGATCTCTCTCGCTCTCACTCGCTCTCACTCTCGTCTGATCAATCAATGATTTGCTCTGAACTGTGACTCTGCAAATTACAAAAGGGAAACAGATAGAGGCCCCGGCTGAGTGCGAGGATGACATCACCGTCTGCTCACCTGACTCACCCACAGGATCTCACTCTCCCTCTCTGTCTCCCTCTCTGTCTCACTCTCTGTCTCTGTCCCCCTCTCTGTCTCACTCTCCCTCTCTGTCCCCCTCTCTGTCTCTGTCTCACTCTCCCTCTCTGTCTCACTCTCCGTCTCTGTCCCCCTCTCTGTCTCTGTCTCACTCTCCCTCTCTGTCTCACTCTCAATCTCTGTCTCACTCTCTGTCCCCCTCTCTGTCTCTCTCTCACTCTCCCTCTCTGTCCCCCTCTCTGTCTCTGTCTCACTCTCCCTCTCTGTCCCCCTCTCTGTCTCTGTCTCACTCTCCCTCTCTGTCTCACTCTCAATCTCTGTCTCACTCTCTGTCCCCCTCTCTGTCTCTCTCTCACTCTCCCTCTCTGTCTCACTCTCCCTCTCTGTCCCCCTCTCTGTCTCACTCTCCCTCTCTGTCCCCCTCTCTGTCTCTCTCTCACTCTCCCTCTCTGTCTCACTCTCAATCTCTGTCTCACTCTCTGTCCCCCTCTCTGTCTCTCTCTCACTCTCCCTCTCTGTCTCACTCACTGTCCCTGTCTCACTCTCCCTCTCTGTCCCCCTCTCTGTCTCTCTCTCACTCTCCCTCTCTGTCTCACTCTCTGTCTCACTCTCTGTCCCCCTCTCTGTCTCTCTCTCACTCTCCCTCTCTGTCTCACTCACTGTCCCTGTCTCACTCTCCCTCTCTCTCTCTCTCAGTTTTTGTCAATCAATCCCCAAGTTTTGCTAAGTGTCAACAAATCCAGAAGTTATTGAAACGGAACAACGCAATGTGAGGATGATGGAATGATCATCA
The DNA here is from genome assembly GCF_949316205.1 of Platichthys flesus. Lineage (NCBI taxonomy): Eukaryota > Metazoa > Chordata > Actinopteri > Pleuronectiformes > Pleuronectidae > Platichthys > Platichthys flesus. Next base: position 1,525,300 of record NC_084961.1, read on the forward strand.
TCATCATCATCAATGTTATTTGCCTGAGTCCTGAAGTGTCCTAATATCTGTTTATTCATGAAAAGCACTTTATAATTTTGTTTTTAAAATTGCTGCATAAATACATTTATTTATCCTTATTACCATTAATATATATATTTTATTATTATTAATTATGCACCTGAGCTTTAGAAATAAGTCTATTGTGCAGTGTCTCATGTAAAGTGTTAGGAAGACTTCAACTGGAAGAACAGACACACACACAGGAAGATCAGACACACAAAGATGCATACACGCACACACATACACACACACACACGCAGCCAATCACAACCCAGTCCGACACCAATCAGTGGCTTGTTTGCGAAATTCAAAAGAAACTCAAACATTTGTCACTTTAAACTGCAGCTACACGCGAACACACACACACACACACACACACACACACACACACACACACACACACACAAACACACAAACATATACATACAAAGCATTTCCAAACTCTCAGACTGAAAGTAAAATGACCAGGTGCCATAAACCCCCTCCACACACACACACACACACACACACACAGCAGAAACACACACCCACACACACACACATTATTAAAGTGCCATAAACAAACTTACATTTCATCTTTCTTCTTCTCCCGCTGCAGTGAACCGACCTCCTCTGACTCCAGTATGTGTACAGTGTGTGTCTGTGTGTGTTTGTGTGGACAAAATGTAAAAGTTCCCTTTTATAGCTCAGAGTATGACACATCACCTGAGTCATCAGCCATCGTCGCCATTCAAAGCATCGACGCCCACGCTGGACAACCCCCCCCCAACACACACACACATACACACACACACACACACACACACGTTGGAGAAGCTTTGAATTTCTTTTGTTTTTTTGAATGAAGTTATTACAAATCATCATAAAATACCAAATTGAGCAATCACCAGCTCGTCTTCCTCCTCCCCTTCCTCTGAACCCTTATCTCATCACCTCTGTCTGCTGTTTCTTTCACCACATTAGGTTTAACTCTTTTTCTGACTATGAACTAAATGAAATGAAACGGAGGAAAGATCCACACAATAATAACGTTTAGTTTCTATAGGCCTTTTTAAAACAAATATAAAATGGTAAATGTAAAAGTTATCTGAAACATACAAACAAGGCGACGCTGTATATGTAAAGAAAAACTTTTTCCAAACTCTGGGAAAGTTTTACATATATCCAACCTTCTCGGATCAATAATCAGTAATGAGCTATAATTAATAGAGTGTGATTAAGGTTTCCTATCAAGGAACAGAAAATGCATCCAACACATTTTACATCACAACAGTTTTTGGGGGGCTAGAAATGAAATGAAAACATGAAGGGAAAGTCACAGAGAGGAGAAAATGGTATTTGGATCATAAAACCCTCTTATGTACTTTCAAAAGGCAGAACATTGAGAAAACTGGTGGAGAACATGTAAAGATCATGTGAAAGTGTGTGAATGCGGTGACGACCCCCCCAGATGAAAACGTGGAGTAAACAAAGAGCCTTCATCCCATCACATGCTCCTGACCCCCCGCTGCTGCGTCTCACCGAGCCGCTCCGACTGTCACTAAGAAAACACAAAGTGACATATCAATATTCTTTTTTCAAGTTTGTTTCGAAATGTAATAACTTCCTGTCTCCTTTCCAAAGAGATGTAATCCTTGTTCTCAGGAAACTGACTCCGAGCTGACGACATTTCTGGAGCGATTCCTCTTCACGTCACTTCCCCGTGAACTCGTCGCGGTAGAAAACGAGTAGTTCTGTCAGACAACTCACGTTTGATCATGTAATATATTTATTACAACAGATTTAGTGTTTGGCGTCTAGGCTCCAACTTAATCACTCCCCTATATGATTACACAGGAATGATGGGAGTGATGAGCAAATACTTGTAACCCCCCGTTTGGAGCCTACAGGTGGATGCTGGGCCTACAGGTGGATGCTGGGGTGGTGGAGGGACTGAAGCAACAGGTAGCAATACTGCAGCAGCAGTGCGAGAAAGAGGGGCTGATGGGAAATGTCTCTCTGGTTAAATAGACCACCTGATAAGGTGGGTGTGTATTATAGCTGGTTGTGGAGATTGAGGTATGTCACATGATGTATGTCACGTGATGTATGTCACGTGATGTATGTCACGTGATTGGCGCCGCGCAGCTCGAGTTGCCTGCCAGAACTAGCTCGCAGGCGTCGCCATATTTCTGTCAGACAACTCACGTTTGATCATGTAATATATTTATTACAACAGATTTAGTGTTTGGCGTCTAGGCTCCAACTTAATCACTCCCCTATATGATTACACAGGAATGATGGGAGTGATGAGCAAATACTTGTAACCCCCCAAAACTGCACATAGTCGGAGCCTGACGTACGGATCGGTATCTGCTATGTGTGCGCCATTCACCGCCGCGGTGTGGCCATTCTCCGTAGGGGCATTAGCCTGCAGGAAAATATGCTAACTAGTGAACCTGTTATGTGAGCCATTCACCGCCGCGGTGTGGCCATTCTCCCTAGGCGCATTGCCTGCAGGAGAATATGCTACCTAGTGAACTGTTATGTGTGCCATTCACCGCCGCGGCGTGGTCATTCGCTGTAGCCAAATTGTCTGCGGGGGAATATACTACCTGGTGAGGTTCCCTATACGGGAATATAGTGAACTTGGCACATGGCAACATATGCACCGGAATTTCACCTTTAAGCCCAGCAAACCACCTGAAATGCAATAAAATAATCAGTCTGCAAAACACATACAAATTATTCATTCACATGTTTGTTTGTATCGCCAATATCCAAAACATGATTCGTTTCATCGGGCTTAACAAATGCGACATCCTGTCCTTAACCCTCGACAAGAGTAAGGAAAAACTACCAAAAAAAACCCCCATAAACAGGGGAAAAAGTAGAAACCTCAGAGAGAGCCACATGTGAGGGATCCCTCTCCCAGGATGGACAGGAACAGATGTATGCCATGGCAAGGGTGCAATGAATCCCTTGGCATCGTTCGCATTGTATCGTCACCATTTGAGGGGATAAAGGCGCGCCGAAACATGCCTGTGACTACCCCGGACGCGGATACGTGATGGATCCCGAGATCTGACATGCAACAAAGGATTTATGCAGCGGAGATTACACATTAAAACATCAAGGCTGCAGATGATGTTTGAGAGTCAATATTCCTTCTTGTGGTGTCCAACATAGCATGAGTAGCATTGATGATGGAGTGTTGCAGTCATAGTGGTGCAACATCTTAGTGAGTGCGGGGACAGCATCCAGGTGTTAGGCCTCAGCTCTGGCAGGGATGGCGAAGCTTTGAGGAGATCTCGTCATGCATTTTCGACCATTGTTGGTAGGCAAGGGTGTCGTCAGATGGGTTGAAGAGGGATGCAAGCGTTTGATCATAGAGCAGAAAGAACAGAAAGCAGTATTATTCTTAGCAATGATAATTCAGAAGTCTCGACAAGATCTATCAGACTTGTTGTGAACATGTGTTCTTCTAATACTAGAGAGGATAAGGTCATGTAGAGGATTAAAATAAGCGTCCTTGTCAGATTTCCTATTATACTGCTTCCGTTATCGTATACTCTGACTCACCTCACAACAATTCCGTAATAAGGAAATATAAAGCCAAGGTAAATGTTAGGTAAGACTGTCATCATTGAGGATTCATAGCTTTCTATTGTAGCAGCATGCAAGTGAAGTATGTCACCTGATATATGTCACATGATTTATGTCACCTGATGTATGGCACATGACTGAAGCAGCGCAGCTCGAGTTGCCTGCCAGAACTAGCTCGCTGGCTTCGCTCCATTTCAGTCAGACAACTTACGTTTGATTATTTATCTTATTTATTACGATATTTATTATTCATAGTAGAACAGGTTTGTGTTTGGCGTCTAGGCTCCAACTTAATCACTCCCCATATGCTAACACAGGAATGATGGGAGTGATGAGCTAACACTGTAGCCCCCCCAACACTGCACAGATTTGGAGCCTGACGGATGAATCGGTATCTGCTATGTGTGTGTCATACACCGCCGCGGTGTGGCCATTCTCAATAGGCGCATGCCTGCCAGAGAAAATGCTACCTAATGAGCCTGTTATGTGTTCCATGCCACTGCAGTGTGGCTATTCTCCATAGGCCCATGCCTGCAGGAGAATATGCTACCTAGTGAGCCTGTTATGTGTTCCATGCCACTGCAGTGTGGCTATTCTCCATAGGCCCATGCCTGCAGGAGAATATGCTACCTAGTGAGCCTGTTATGTGTTCCATGCCACTGCGGTGTGGCTATTCTCCATAGGCCCATGCCTGAAGGAGAATATGCTACCTAGTGAGCCTGTTATGTGTTCCATGCCACTGCAGTGTGGCTATTCTCCATAGGCCCATGCCTGCAGGAGAATATGCTACCTAGTGAGCCTGTTATGTGTTCCATGCCACTGCAGTGTGGCTATTCTCCATAGGCCCATGCCTGCAGGAGAATATGCTACCTAGTGAGCCTGTTATGTGTTCCATGCCACTGCAGTGTGGCATTCTCCATAGGCACATGCCTGCAGGAGAATATGCTACCTAGTGAGCCTGTTATGTGTTCCATGCCACTGCGGTGTGGCTATTCTCCATAGGCGCATGCCTGCTGGAGAATATGCTACCTAGTGAGCCTGTTATGTGTTCCATGCCACTGCGGTGTGGCATTCTCCATAGGCGCATGCCTGCTGGAGAATATGCTACCTAGTGAGCCTGTTATGTGTTCCATGCCACTGCGGTGTGGCATTCTCCATAGGCGCATGCCTGCTGGAGAATATGCTACCTAGTGAGCCTGTTATGTGTTCCATGCCACTGCGGTGTGGCATTCTCCATAGGCGCATGCCTGCAGGAGAATATGCTACCTAGTGAGCCTGTTATGTGTTCCATGCCACTGCGGTGTGGCATTCTCCATAGGCGCATGCCTGCTGGAGAATATGCTACCTAGTGAGCCTGTTATGTGTTCCATGCCACTGCGGTGTGGCATTCTCCATAGGCGCATGCCTGCTGGAGAATATGCTACCTAGTGAGCCTGTTATGTGTGCCATGCCACTGCCACTGCAGGCATTCTTCATAGGCGCATGCCTGCAGGAGAATATGCTACCTGTGAAACTGTGATGCTTACCATGCACCCCTGTGGTGTGGTCATTCGCTGTAGGCACATTGTCGCGAGAGAATATATACTACCTGGTGAGGTTCCCCCCAACTGCCCTGGCTGTAGAAGAATATATTGTCAACTTGGCACGTGGCAACCTATACCCCAGAATTGAACACTCTAAGTCCAGCAAACCACCTGAAATGCAACAATTTTTTTTTTTTTTTTTTTTTTTTTTTTTTTTTTTTTTTTTTTCCCTCTGCTTCAACTTCTACAGACCTCAGAGTGACAATGGGAGCCACAACAACTAGGGCTGCACAATTAATCGAATTGCATGATCGTCAGCAATATTGACATTTAAAATGCGTGATTTGCTACAAGCGCTTTTTCGACTAACATACGCTAACCACCAGAGGGAGAACAAGATGGGAGTTGTCATGCACGCACCATGCAGTGGTAACCAGAACAAACGTTTTGTCTGCAGCCAGTTCCGGTATTTCTTAGAAGAGTAGAGACAGAGAGTAGCCAGTCACGGTGTCGTGTGAAAGGTAAATCAATTATCAGGAGCAGAAGGCGAGGAGCAAGTCCTTCGAAAAGGATCATCATCCATTGTTTGGTAGTTTTGGAATTTAGGGCAAGTGATGATAACCAAGAACAAATCATGCCAGAGTGCGTTTAGAGTTGTGTTTGCGCCGCATAGCAATACAACTACCTTGTTTAACCACCTGAAAAAAACAACCCACAAACCATAGTACAACAAGTGCATCAAGGCCAAAGCTAACATTACCTCCCTGAATCTCCGTCCATGTCCAACGTCAACATATAGCGTATCCATCCCCATTCCCGAAGACACACTGGAATAACGGATGCGATCGCATTTCATTTGGCCAAAGACAGGTGTCCCATAAATACTGTGAGCAATGATCAAGCACAACAATGGAGCCGTACATGTCCCTGACAATTCACTGCATCGATTGTAATTTGCAATGAAGAGTCGATGCTTACAGACGTCATTTTTCCCATAAGAACCGACAGGAGAGTCGATTGCCCAGGACCTAATGAAAGATGTGTACATTAGCTGGAATGTAGCACAACATGGGAGTGAAAGCAGTGTTCTTGTGCATTTAAACATAAAAACGCTATATAAAAAAAAAGATGTTGTTCCTAAGATGTATTAATAATCATGATATTAATATTGATCTAAATAATCGTAATTATGATTTTGGCCATAATCATGCAGGCCTTACGACAACGCTGCGCACAGAAGTGTTGTGGTGTCTTGACACAACAGTAAACCACCACTCTCTCACATCCAATGAAAGATGTTCAGAAATTTTCAAAGAAGGTTTCCCGAGACGGACATCGCCAAGACGTTAATATGCGGAAAGGAAAACCCGGGTACTGCTCAGTGTGTCTATGAACTGTTTCTCACACCACAAGTAGATTATGACCACCAACAGTAGATTCTGACATATTTACTTCCTCAAAGTGCACCAGATTGTAGTCGACAATCCGAAGACAAAATAGTTGCCCGTGAATTTAATATTCGATCATTCGTTAGTTACCTCATAGCGCGTGTTATTCGCGCAGCTGTAATAAACTTTGTTTTACCGGAGGTGCTGATGGAAGTAGCTGAGGAGTGAGCCATCTCGCTCCCTTCCTATCCCTGAAACTCGGGCATGTGCAATGGGACAAATATAGCACATGGCACGTCCGTTGCGAAATCATCGCATGCCAGAAGTCATAAGAAAGTCATATATACAAGTTATTTACAATTATTGCATTCAACATCTATGAGGGCCCATTTGAGGGTTCAGTATCTTGCACAAGATTGAACCCCAACCTTTGGTTGGAGGAAGACCACTCTACCCACATATATATTATATTATATAATTGAATTTTCAGGAATAACAAAACATTTTACCTGCAGCATTTGATACCTTTGGGAAAGGTACTGTTGTCAGGAGACAGGAGCTTCAAACCCATGGCTGGAGATTGGACTACAACTCCCATAATCCTGCTGGAGTGACGTACCAGGAAGTACTATAGCACAAGCCGGTACCGTTGTTTACATCACGTGCAGGGAAGATGGCGTGTGATTCGAGACTGAATTGTTTCATTCATAACGTTCAGTGCAGACTTCATTCAGCAGAGGAGACAGGATGAAAGCCCCAGCGGATCCAGGCGCGCTTCCTCTGCCTCCGAGGGACAACATCCCGCGGTGAGGGAGAAGTTGGTAGAGCAGAGATGTCCCGGGAAGAATCCGTCAGCGAAGCTGCCGTCAGTGACGCTGCCACCGGCGTTTGTTCGGCCTCGCGGAACCGCCTTCAGTCAAGAAGTAGTTGAAACTAACTCGTGGCTCAGACCGGATGAATTAAACGCTTCGGGTGCGCAGCTCCTCCAAGATGTGGTGCGCGCTGAGAGGCCCACGGGAGTCGTGGTGCAGACACTTGACGTCCGTTTCACACGTAGTGAATCTTAAAGGACCGAGCCGAAATTACGGAAATAATGCGAACTTTTTCGGAGGAGGAATCACGGATTGAGAGAGACAACGACCCACGGAGGAACAACGGTCACTTGGTCAACAACTGAGACGCTGAAGCAACAGGTAGCAATACTGCAGCAGCAGTGCGAGAAAGAGGGGCTGATGGGAAATGTCTCTCTGGTTAAATAGACCACCTGATAAGGTGGGTGTGTATTATAGCTGGTTGTGGAGATTGAGGTATGTCACATGATGTATGTCACGTGATGTATGTCACGTGATGTATGTCACGTGATTGGCGCCGCGCAGCTCGAGTTGCCTGCCAGAACTAGCTCGCAGGCGTCGCCATATTGAAGGATTCACTCGCTGATTGAATCACCTGGATCTGCAGCTCCACTCGGCTCCAGTTGTTTTGAACACAAGTATCTAAACTTCTACTTGAGTAGTGTCGTCGCCAGGCACTAAATTTGACCTCGCCTCCGGCGATTGGACAAGCGTGTTTGTTGATCCAGGATTTGAGAAGGAATAATTAGACACTTATACATGAAGTTCTGGAAATTGAACATTTATTGTAAAACAATGAAATACTTACAGAGAGTCTCTGGGGTTCTGCCGGACACGTCACCAGGTTCATTGGATCATGTCGAGAAGAAACCCCCCACATCCTAAGTCCACAGTATTTATACAGACACAGGGGGCAGCACAGAGGCGGTTCTTTTTCTTTGAGAGAATTCAGTTATTGGCCAGATGTATACTGTTTCCTCAAAGTGCAGTTTTTTGCAAGCACATCACTTTCAACTGACCAGGTGTCCCACTACTGTGGCCTTGGCCAACAGGGAGCCTGCTACATCGGAGAGAGACAGATTAGAAAAGAGAGGAGGATTTCATATCTTTTTCTCACCACGTTTCATGAAACACCTCTTTGTATTAATTCTGGCATGACCTCTCTCTTCCTGAGAACCTGTGCTTGTTGTGCAAACCCTGTGTCTGAGTCAAAAAGATAGACATCATCCCAAGAAAAGAAACAGTTGTAGCATAAGCATTATTGATTATCTAGATTATGCAGCTAATATTTATTCACAGGATATAGGTAAAATATAGTCACAAGATACAGAGAAACATAGATATCTCAACAATAGGAATGTGTGTACTTTTACCACCGCTGGAAACCAGGCAGCCACTGGAACACTTGGACTGGGAGAGACTGTGGTTTCTGTTTAATACTTGCTGCCTCCTGTTCAAGTCAGTGTTAATATTTAACCAAGACCGCAACCATTCCCTAACGTCCACATTGATTTTCTAAAACACTCTGAAATATGAATCATGCTTCAGGAGGAGCTGGCGCAGAAGAACTGATGTAATCAGTTGTTGGTTATTTTGCAGGTGCACATTGTGCTGTGACAGAAATATTGAGCCTATTATTTAATGTCATAGTAAAACCTTGCAACTAAACCTGTGTGCGTCTGCAAATCGGAAATTATTGGCAACAGGGTTCAGCTTCTGTTCAGTATGTCACCAGTTACTCATCCTGTTTCTGTCACAGAGGGAAAGTGTCAGCCCAAAAACAAATGGTGAGTAAAGTGGAGCCTCATTATCTTACTCACTTCATCCATTAAACAGACGTTTGGCTCAAAGCTGCATCGGCATTAAAGCTGATTCTGATGTTTCCAAGAAGTTCAGGTTTCCTGCTTCTCAAGAAAAACTCTTTTGAGTTTAACGTCCACCCACCAGGATTTAGAGGATGTGACATATGACAGCTGCCCCCCCCCCCATCCCCTCCAAACCTTTTATTAATGTATATGTTGTAATCATCATCTTTACTGACCACGTGTGTGTGTCTGACATCAGATGCTGCTAGTTGCTGCCGGTGAAAGTGATCCATGGAAACAGGAGAACGTCACAATGGTCTCAGTCTGACTCGATCGCCCTCCTTTTGTCATCAGAAATAACACCATATGGGGTAATGGAGAGGCTGTGTGTGTGCATGTGTGTGTGTGTGTGCATGTGTGTGTTCATGTGTGTGTGTGAGAGGAGGGGTTGAGGGCGGCTGATCCTCAATAGTCGTTTTCACAGTCCCACCCACTTGTTTCATCATTTCCACAACCACCCACGTTCCGGATATCTCCTACTTTTATAATCCCTACCCCCCCCCCCCCCCCCTCTCTCTGTCTCTCTCTCCTGACCTCTGCACTCCCTCTGTCTCTCTCTCTCTGTCTCTCTCTCCTGACCTCTCCCTCCCTCCCCCCCCCTCTCTCTCTCTCTCTCCCTCTCCCTCTCCCTCCCTCTCTCTCTCTCTCTCCCTCTCCCTCTCCCTCTCCCTCTCCCTCCCTCTCTCTCTCTCCCTCTCTCTCTCCTGACCTCCGTTGAACAGAGGAATGTGAGGAATGCAGCAGTGAAGGGCAGAGTGGGAGCGGCAGCCTGTCAATGACTGAAGGATGCAAGTTTTTCTTACTGATTTCGCTGAGTCGTGACCACACAGAGATCTAATGAGGGGGCGTGATCCTATTTCATTCCATTTATCACTGGAGACAACAGAGCATGCTCCGAAAGACAGAAACAAGCCAGCACCTGCACCTTGATCTACTGTCAGAGGACTTGTTTTAATCTTTAACTCAGAGAAGCTACATCACCACCAAGAATGTGACGTGTCAGGTGCAAGACAGTAACTGCTTGAGCTGTTAACACTGACTCATCCATGTGTTTTCACACCTGCTTCTCTGGGTTCAGAGCTTCAGACTCTTCAGTTCAGTCATCAGATCCTGAACATCAGATGTGAACGGTTCCTCAGAGCAGAAGAGGAGTTCTGGGTCTGGACCAAACTGAACCAGGTTCTATTGGATGGCAGTGAAAACACTTTGTTGGATAGTTTGGACTTTTGGACCCATCTCAAGAAGTAGAAACAGCATTAAACAAGAGAGGAAGAAGAAGAATAAGAAGAAGAAGAAGAAGAAGAAGAAGAAGAAGAAGAAGAAGAAGAAGAAGAAGAAGAAGAAGAAGAAGAAGAAGAAGAAGAAGCTGCAGTCTTCACCTCCGACGATATGTTTAAACCACGAGGACGTTCATTTAGTAAAAACCATCAAGATATCAAAGTGGCAACAACTTTAACGAAGTATTAATTTTCTCCATTTAAATAGATAAAACTGGAAAAACTTTATTCAACAGTTCTCAAACACAGCAGCCGAGTTGACAACAAAGAACAAGTTGACCACGTAGATGACGACACATGAAGCTTGTTCAGACTTTTATCTGAGAAAATGTTCCAAAGTGCAAATGATCCAACAGAGAAACATCCGGGAAAGAAACATTTAACAACAGTTTTTATGGTTTATTTATCTAAATTTAACAAAAAAGCATATTTTCCTAAATATAATCATGTTTTTGAAATCCAACCACAGATGGTCTCCAGTGTGACTCCTGTGCTTTGTCATCCACTTCCTCCCGGCTAATAAATAATGTTGCATTTGTTTATTCATTAAAAAATTCCTGCTTCTGAAAGTTATTACATTACCACCACTACAGTTTAGTGAATGTCAGGTGAAGGTCACGAGAAGCATGTTGAGAATCTGGTGCAGCCGTGGGGCCATGAACGTAAAATCCCTCCAGACTAATGAGCCCAGTTGAAAACTTCTGAGACAGAGAAGATTATATACATGTGCTTTAGTTTGGAAGGAAGGCCGACTGCATAGCATTCCTCTCGATGTGATGATGTAAACCCCCCCCCCATGCGACCGTTAGCATGAGATCAAAGATGGTGTCGGAGTCTCAGAAAAGAAATTCCACAGGAAACACGCACACGTCAGTTACTTTGATTTCACGCCTCACTTGGCGTCTATAGGGAGCTGAGCTGTGGTCTGCCGGCCGCGCCACATTCCTGCCTAATGTCATCGGTTAAATTGGCGGCGGTTTGGTTTGATGGTTGAAAACAAACCAGGCCAACACCGGAGGTTTGATCCCTAAAAATAGTTCAGTGTCAAAACAATCGTGAGCCCCTGTCCATCAGTGGTGCCACCATGTAACTAAGTACTTTTACTTTACTACATCTCAGGAAGAAGTACACACAGAAAGCAGCTGTTAGAGAAAGTCTGATGGTGAGAAACTTTGTTTTGGTGAGAAACTTTGTTTTGGTGAGAAACTTTGTTTTGCCACGTTATTGTTATTAATAACAATTAAGCATTATTAACGTTTAACTCTGATGGGGCTTTAATGTTTTTAATTCATGGTCACAACTTATTTGAATCACCAGGCGGCTGCGTATTAATCATCTCATGACTCCTCTTCATATCAGTTGAATATGATCTGGGTCAGGAACTATGTCTGTGGTCTATATTACCGTCTGCTGATTGGTTAACACCATTACATTACAGTGGATTGATAAAAAAGTTCCATGAACCATCAGCACCGGTAAATTCCCCAACACGGTGTCACAGATAACACAACCTGCACGTCTCAGCTTTCATGTTTTTATTTCTCAACGGATGGAAAATGACAGTTAACGTCATCGTCAGTTTGTAAACCTGATCTGCAGACACTGCTCTGAAGGTGATTCATACCTGTAAGGTCAGAGGTCAGCGTGTGGCTACACAAGCACAGTTTCCTTATTGTTTTCCATATGAATTTTGCTTTACAAAATATCTCAAGGTCAAGTCCACATGAGCAGTCGGTCAAACAAGAGAAGATGATAAATGAAAGAGACGTTATTCACAGCCTCAGAGCTTAATAAAATAATTCAACAGCAGAAACAAACGTGTAAATCTGAAGCCACTTCACAAACACGTAGAATTAAACATTTAAAAACACGTTGATAGAAGCGGTAACTCGTCCTCTCAGCGTCCGTGGGGCTGCGGTGGATCTTAGACTGTGACCTGCATGGAGACGCCATTCTCGTACTCAGGAACTTCAGGAGGAGACTTTGGTTTCAGCTGACGGGAAACAAAAAGACACCGAGTGGAATAAAACACAGGACGTAAGAATTCAGATATTCAGATGAAACAAAACATAATGAAGACACATCGAATAGAAACCAGGCGGCTGACACTTCTCCACTTCCTTCACTTATCTCTTGAATAAAGTACTTAAGATTACCAAGTTACTTTGTATTTACTTTGATCTGCTGCAGAATCGTGGGCAAAATATTCAAAAAGTTAAGTTTTCTAATGACAGGACACTTTTTAGATAATTGTAGTGACACAACTCATTATTCATGGAAGATCCCATTTAACACACAAGGTCGAATGAGGAAATCCAAATGTTACACTGGTTAAAAATGTGAGGAGTGAGTAGTTTCCAGTTACCTGGAGCTGGTCGTAGTCAGAGTTAACACGGTTGGTCTTCAGATCAGTGTAGGTGTGTTCCCCCTTCAGCTCAATCTTCTACAAAATACATATAAAAAACATTTAGATATATAATTATAGATATTATAATTTATAATTTTTACGTTTTCCTTGATTTCTCAGAATATGTTGGTTTCATAGGAGACTGTTGGGTCTCAGGGGACGTGTGTGCTTGACGAGCACCACCTCATTGTTCCATTTCCACCGGCTGCCAGTTCCTTCTCATGTTTCCTGCATGTGATCTGCAGGAAACTGTTTATCCCTAAAAACATGCAGTGTATTGATAATAGCCTTTTTACGACACTTCACTCTGACACTTGTTTGTTTTGAAAAAGAGCCAGATAAAGATGAATCGCTCTTTAAAAGGAAAGTTGAGCTATTACATGTTTAAAGGTTAGTCACTTTGACTTCCTGCCTCGGAGTCGGCGTGACGAGACTCTGACTCGAGCGTGACGTCAAAACACTTTATCTGGTCTAGTCTGCTGTGTGTCAGTGTCGGGCAGAAAACAGGACTCACTTCGCCTGTCTCACACTTTCTCTGTCTGAGGGCAAGGAAAGAAAAACTCTTACCTTCAGCCGCCTGGAGAGACTTAGAAAAGAAAAACAAACGGATCATTAACCAAAGTTCCAGGAAGCACAGAGGAGATAAACTGGTTAGCAGGAGTATGAGGGGATTTCAAGAACAGAGCGATTCTAAGAATGAATCAACAATATCCTGATCTAATATTTATCTTGGAGAGAAAAGTGACACCTCGAAAACAGAAGTAAAAGAGAGGAGGATATGAAAGGAGGCGGTGAGGGCGGGAAAACCCCCAAAAGATACCCAACCCTACTCAGGAAACTTATCTTTACCTGTGGTACTTGTACAAATCGACCAGGACCGTCAGGATGTAGAGGACGGACACCACTCCACACACGATGTAGGGCATCATCACCGAACCATCACTGTGGCCTGCAGCTGCCACCAGACAAGGAGAAGTTAAATGTGTATGAACTTGTTTATATAAGTCAGCACTAGTCTTCACAATACACGTGCTCCACCAATCAAGTGTCAGCTTTCAATCATGACACTGTTTTAAAACCTTAACTTAGCACAACCAAACTTTTCACTTGAACATACATCAGCGTGATAAGAACTAAAATGACAGATTCCATCTTTGAGAGATTAGTATTTAATGTCACTTTAATTCTTTGGTCTGGTCCATGTCCCATCTGCTCACGTGGAGGAGGCAGGTTTTTGGTTTTAACCACATCCATCCACAGAAGATCATATGTGCCCAGGGATCATCTGGGAAACAAATTACTCTCTGTGTCTTCTTATGATTAATGACTTTGTCTCTGTGTTTGCAGCCTCACTCATTCCTCCGAGGTCTGATCGAGACACTTCGATCTCGGGAGCATGTCGTCCCTTCTCAGGTACGTCAGTGATGCACGTAGAGAAGTTTACCTTGAGCGGCGCCGACCTCCAGAAACACAGATGTGCTCCTCTGGGATCCTCTCGGAGATTGAGCCTGACACAGATACGCCCCGCTGTCCGACCGGCTGACCTGCAGATCCAGAGTCGGTCCTGGTGCAATCGCTCTGATCTGTGATGACCACATGTGAGGAGGTGAATAAATGATTCTGTTCAAGCTAAAAAAAAAAGGTTTCTATGTTAATTTTATCCTGTTTCAAGTTTTTATAGTAGTTTCTTCTTTTTCTTCTCTCTGCTAAAGCCCTATGAGAGAAATTGTGATTTATGGATATGGGCTATGCAAATAAAATTGGATTGATTGATTGATAAAAGTGTTTGAATGCTGGTGAACCCGTTTGAGTTTAAAAACAGACAGAAACACAAACGTATGATCAATGACGAAAACATCCTCTGCCTGATGATGAAGCCTTCAAAGAAACCTCGGGTCCATACATCACACAGTATTACCAGGAGTATGTGGACACTCAAAGTCCCAGAAACATCATTTTCCCAATGAGCTGCTGCTCAGGAACTTGCCCCAGGCTGAAAAGCTCCTGCAGCTCATTGTGTTGCTTGGTTTCAGTGCCGGGCCACAGCCACAGGAAGATGAAGGGAACTCGATGAAAGACAAGTGCATCTTCACCCTCGTTCTAATCTGTCACAAACTACAAGGAATACAATGTGGCCCGGACCTAACACTGTGTAATAATGCTAGAAGGAAAAGCCAGGACTGTACTTTGCAACTACAACAGCTGCTGCTCTTTCATTCGTCTTCATTCATAACAACATGAGGACTCTTCACCTTCCCTCGTTCGTCCCTGAACCAGGTGAAGCGCGTCACTGGAGGGTTTGCGTCACTCGAACACGTCAACATCACGGTTTCCCCTTCGAAGACCGGTCCAGACGGGCTGATGGCTGCCGTGGTGAACCGAGGAGCATCTGTAGGAGACGGACAGAGACACCTGCAATTCACTTTTCATGTGCCTCAGAAAGTCGTCTCTGTTGTCTGTGTTGTTTGTTCCTCTTTATTCCAGAGCATTGTTTTTCAGTTCAAGAGCAGGACTTGTAGATTTTTAGATTTTGCTAAACTTTCCCTCAAAACCCTGCGCTGGCGATCAAATAGTCCTGCTTGTGCTCAGACTTTGCATTACTTCCTCCTCCAGGGTCACAGAGCACCACAGCCTGCAACACAATGGCAGCTTGTGTTTGCTTCATTCATTTCGTCCGTCAGCACCAAGTTAAGACAAGTTCAGTTTTTCAAAGTCAGGATCAAGAAAAAAACCCTCAGGTTGTGTCAGGCTGGAACATGTCGACTGTGCAATACATTAAAGGGAAGTAAATAAAAGTGAGTGCTCGTGTGAGGAAGGAAGAAGAAGACGAAGAGCCTGTCAAATGTGTCACTAATTAAATGAATAAATCCTCGGAATCAGAATTAAAAGAACGATATTTCCCTCTCGAGAGCAGTGAGGTCCACGTTTAAAGAAACTGAGGATTTTTGATACATTTACTTAAGAAAGTTAAGTTTATCAAATCTTGTATTGATGAGTAAAGCATCCTAAAGATGTGGGCCAGCAGAGGGCGCTGTCTGAGTCACTGAGTCTCTCACACAGGATGCTGAGTCGTCGACTGGTTGCGGGAGACGAGCTGCTGCCCCCGTTCGCCAGCGGGTAGGAGGCAGAACAGAGGATGCTCTGGTTGTGATGGTCGGCCGAGGCCATGAAGGTCAGCGTGGACGTCATGATCACCGACCCGTCTGTGCTCAGCTTTGAGAGAAGTAAATAAAACCCAGTGAAACAAAAACCCAGTGAAACAAAAGAACTGAGTCAAAATTAGTTTCATGATTTTATAAGTAAGGGACAAGAGTTTTTAAGATGAATTTGTCACTGTAAGATGAATTCTGACTCTGCATGTACAGTATACATGTACAGTAAAATGTACTTTTATATTTTAAAAGATGGTTTTGTTCTGTCTCAACTTCCTGTGATTGGTCAGAAAGTCCAAACTTTCCAAAGACGTGTTTTCACTCTGCACACAAACCAGGGTTCAGTTTGATCCAGACCAGAACACCTCTTCTGGTCGGAGTTCATTTTGGCCAGTTGGTCTGGACCCTGGTCTGAGGAATGAATGAATGACGGTTCGTCACCTGATGGATGTGTGACACCTCCTGGCTGGAGGCGTCCCGGGGGGACCAGGTGAGGGAGGGGGGCAGGAGGGAGCAGGACACCGGGGCCTCACACTGCAGCCGGGCCGGGCCTCCCTCTGACGCCTGACCCACGACGCTGAGCTGAGGAGGAGACGGCTCTGCGGTCCAACAGCAAAGAGCCAGTTAAAGAAAGAGAGAAACAGGGTGTGGGGTGAAATACATGCTCATTTGATCCCTGCAGATTTCCTCCAGTCGTACCTGTTTGGATGCTGATGTTGACTCCAGTTACGAAAGAGAATTTGACCTCCGGACATTCGAGTCTGAAGAAGTACAAGTCGTTGTGGATGTTTGAGAACCTCATCACCGTGGTGCAGTTCTTCTTCGTTAAGTCGCCGATTATTTCTGCCTTTGAGAGTTTTGAGAAAATAAAGTTTAAAATGTGATCCATCGCCCCATCCCTCCATTTATCTATTCATCTATCCACCTAGCATCCATCCATTTCCCCATCCAACCAACAATCGGTCCTTAGACTGAACCATCTATACACGCAATGACTGATCCGGAGATCTATCCATCCACCTCTCCTTCCATTAATCGAGCCATCCATTTAGCATGTTGTCATTTTTAATTCAACTTAAGTGATGCTCAAAAATAAAGACAGACTTCTTACCTCTGCGGTCTTTTGATTGAAATGTGTTCCCCTCCTCCAGTTGGCGCTGTTGGAGCAGTTCAGGATGTTCGCCTCCTGGTTGTCGGGGACCTCGAAGTGACATGGGACCGTGACACAGGAGTTGGGGATGCTCACGATTCTCCGAGGCGCCGTCAGAACCCAGGTTCTACTGAAGACGCCTGCAGAACACAGAACACAGGACTTTAGATTCATCTGCCAAAACTCTCCACCCCCGACCCCATCCTCCAACTTCATTTACAACACACACCTTGATGGAAAGTATCTTTGAACATTCAACCCAAAAAAATTCCCTGCAAATATCAGAATGGTTTCCTCTAATGCTAAAGCTAAATATCGTACATTTCAGCATAATTTAAACATTTTGTATAAAAGGTAGAATATGAAAGGAATGAAAGGATAAGAAAATATAAGAAAAGATTTGATATGAAAAAGTATTAAATAAATTATTTTTATAGTTTGATATATATATTTTTACTTAACTTCACTTCCACATCTACAGATACCTGAATTGAGTAAAATCCAGAAACTACCGACCTTGCATCACAGCGAGGAGCAAACCGACCTCCTTCACACCAACACCCATCTCAGCTGGATGAAAAGAGGCATTTCCACAACAACATAAAAACAACAACTAACAACAACTTTAAAAAAGAATCACAATTTGCATTTAATGAAATAAAGTTTGTACGAAGACAACAACAAATATCCCCCTACATTCACTGACACGTTTAAAACCCGGGGAAGCAGATAAACACAAGACACTTTGTGTGAATGCTGCCCTCTAATGCAACCCGGAATCGAACCTGTGACACAAACAGACACACACATTATCTTTACCTGTCGAATGATGGTGAGCAGTTCTGAGTGTGCGTTTTCTGCGGAAAAGGAGAGAATATTTAAAAAGAGGAAGAGGTCACAGAACTTCTGTTTGTGTTGAAGTGATGAAATCTGTGGAAGCAGCATCGGTGGTGAAAAGTTGACAAAAACATTCTGCAACAGATGTTGTCACGTTTCAAAGTGTCGCAAAAACACACTTTCATTTCCTACTAAATTCGTATTCACGCACATGTGATTGTGTAGAGATGCAGGGCACAGTGTGTGTGTATGTGTGGGGGGAGAGAGAGATATTCTCAGAACTGGAAAAAACAGTGTTTGTAGCAGTAAAAATATTATTTAATGTTTAAATTAGTTTTTAGCTGTGGAAATACTTTTTATGTTTCTATTAAACAAAAGTAGCTGCAGAAACACATTGTACATATTTAAATACGTTTTGAAGCAATAGAAATATTTGTGACATGGGTAAAAAAATAAGTTTTGATTGTAGAAATATTGTATGTGTTTAAATATGTTGTGCAGCTTTGAAATATATGGTGTATGTGTAATTCACATTTGTGCATAGATTTTCTGCTCACACTCTCTATTTCTATGTGGTTCCTGCACAAATGCATAAAATGTCATCATTCAAACATTTCGTGTTGAAGCATTTGAAAACCCTAACTCTCGATGGAGGACGAGTGAGGAAAGAGTTCCTTGGTCGTTGTTGTATGAGATCAATGAATCAGGATTCACAGTTTGGTTCTGATTCACTCACTGAGTGAAAACAACACATGATGAGGGAGAGACTTCAAAATCTGAGGAGTCAAAAGAAAACCTCAAAAACAAATTCACTTTATGACACTAGTGGGCAGCATAAGCAAGAGGATCTCTCTGTCTCTCTCTCTCTCTCTCTCTCTCTCTCTCTCTCTCTCTCACACACACACACACAAAGACACACACCTGTCCCACACACCAGGAGACACACTGACGACTGGCAATCAATATATTTCTGAGCACATGCTTGATTCCCATGCACCTGTGAGGACCCTCAGGGAGGTCATGATGTTGAACCACACACTGACCCTCAGCTTCAGCTTCACGTGCTTCACACCAGCTCTTCACCAGCTCTCTGTCGAACCCACATCCGTCCTCCTCAGAGACGTTTCCTTGAAACACTCTTTTTAGATGAAACCTCCATCGCAGCACTTCCTGTTGGATGACTTCCTCCTCAGTGGTCAGGATATAGTTCTGTCGTGACCCTTTTCAACTTCAGTGACCTGAGGGCCAGAGAAAGAAGGAACCGGTTATTAAAACTTGATTGTGGGAAAAGGAGAAAGAAAGTGATTCAACTGAGAAGCAGCAGCAACAGCTTGATGATACAAAATCAAGTAAAAGTCCCAAAAAGGAAGTTTGTAGAAGTTTGGTCCCTGTGGAATTATTACAATTACTTATGAGGTTGTTGACCCAGTTCAGAGGAAACACATATCATTCATGAGCTCATGTTTGTGTGTGTGTGTGTGTGTATGTTTGTGCGTGAGAGAGACACAACAACAGGGAGATAGAGTGAGAAAATGCGGAAGGCAAAGTCAGACACTGAAATAAAAGGAGAGAGAGAAAGAGGAAGGGTCTCTGTGTGTGTGTGTGTGTGTGTGTGTGTGTGTTTCTGTGTTTCTGTGTTTTTGTGTCTGTGTGTCTGTGTTTGTGTGGTGTGTGTGTGTGTGTGTGTGTGTGTGTATGTGTGTACGTGTGTATGTGTGTGTGTGTGTTTGTGTGTGTTTGTGCAGCCCATGAAGATGCGTCTTCACTTCTGCCTCTGACCACTGAGACACTGACCTCGGAGCTGTGAGATCCTTCAAACATGTACAAGTAAGTAGCCAGGACATTTTCTGTTGAGCTTTTATAATGACGACATTAAAACAGATATTAATTATTATGACTTAATGCATACACTCATATTTTTTTATATTTTGCAGTTTGAACACAATTCTCAAATCACGGTTGTTTTGATGGTTGTGTTGTGATGTCAACACAAACCTGCACATCTCAGCTCAAAGGGAGAATTTCACCCAGAGCAGGTTTACCTTTTCTATCACAGGAAACAGAAAGAATCACTGAAGTGGATTTTTGTTTTATTTTTTATTGGTTCTGAGGATTGTCACAGATCAGGGGCAGTTCAAGGGACTGTAGGGCCCACGGGCAAAAGGGACCAGGGGGCACCCTACATCAATAAAACAGAATCCCATGATACCAAACCATCACCTTCAGAAGCTTCTCTTAGTATAAAAACATAAAGAAAGTTCTCGTCTTCAACGCCTCTAAAATGAATGTTTTCTTTGAGCTGTGAAATTGCAGTCGGGTGCCTGAAGATAATAATAATTTATATTTATATCTTGTTTATTTAAAATCATTTAAACCACCTCTATTCTAACTGTTTGTTTGTGAAAAGCTGTGTTGTTGTCTGTCGTCATATTCATTTCCCCTTTGAGGGCAGAGCCTTCCTTCTTTAAACTGCACAAACCAAAGAGGTTTTTCCACTGAATTTAGTTCCACTGGCATGAGTGAGTATCGATGGATGAAATATCACCTCAGCCTCTTTACTCAGAATTTCCTTCTTCTTCTTCAGGTTATTTTGTATTATTCTATATTATTCACCATTGTTCCTTTCAGGGGTTTAATTTGATGTTCTCAGGTTTCACTAAATGTCTGAGGTCTGGAAGATATTCAGCTGTTTCCCATTTTCCAGGTGTTTGTGTGTGTGTGTGTGTGCATGTGTGTGTTTGTGTGTGTGTGTGTGTTGTGGATGAGTCAAATGTGTCCAGCTGAGTCATTTTGTATGAGAATGTGTCAAGGTTTGTGTGCATAGGCTTATAATAAAACTGTGTGTGTCTATTTGTGTGTGTTTGTTGTGTTAGATGTGTTAGATGTGGGTCAGCAGAATTATCGATATTGTCGGACAGCTTATAAAAAGTGTCATGTCACAGTTCTGTTGTGTACTTATTTAGGGTCAGATTTGTGCGTCTTGGGCATTATTCACCTCCTGTGAATTTGGAAATCAGATGAAGTATTCAGGAGTTGTTGAAACTGAAAAACAGAAGAAAGAAGAAGAAACAGGAAAACTATAAATCTATCTCTAATACATTAAATTATGATGTGTTAATTCTTAGATCTGTTTATAGTTCTTAAGTTTGTCAACACTCCTTCAGTGGTGGTATTAAATAAATGTATGTTTTCTTTTAGACATACTCAATAATGTCTCCATGTATTGCAGTTTTTTCAAGGAGGACCAGCGTGGACCTGATGACTGGAATTCATTTCTGTATTTAAATATGATGGAAGTTTGATTCTGTGTCTGCAGCCTCACGATGTCTCCTAACGCCTCCGTGCCGCTCCACATCCTCAAGTCCTCTGAGGACGACCACAGGACAACGGTGGACATCGACACCATCATGAACACCGTCACCATCGTCCTCTACACAGTGACTGTGGTGCTCGGCATCACCGGGAACTCCGTGGTCATCTGGGTGGCTGGATTCAAGCTCAAGGTGGGTATAACGTGTCGAGGCCATGAGCCATGAGTGTATTTTATATGTGTTATACTGTAGATGTACTTACACTCACAAGCCTCTCAGCATTGGGTTCGTCTGCTTTAAATACTGTCAAACTTTTATGTTCATTAACTGAAGTAAGACCTTTACTTTAATTTGAGGTATTAATACTTTGACCTCCTGCACCACAGGGTTTCACGACTGAAGAGTTGTCTGCAGCAAAGTGTTGTTACGGTTTCTCACAACTAGAGTTGCGTCAAACTGTTGGAGGGAGTTTTCTCACGAGAACCTAAATATCAGTTGTTTCAGTTGAGTTCACTCAAACGCAGAAGCTTGAACTCCATGGCTCAGTTGAGAAACCTGATGATTCTGCTCTTTTCTTTCTTCCTTCTCAGCCGAACGCCATGAACGTGTGGCTGGTGAACCTGGCGATAGCCGACCTGATCTTCTGCGTCACTCGCTCCTTCTCCCTCATCAAGAAGTTATTCTTTGACAAATGGCCCTTTGGCGCCTTCCTCTGCAAGTTCAACGGCTTCTTCAAGTACGCCAACATGTTCTGCTCCGTGTTCCTGCTGGCAGTGATCAGTGTGGACCGGGCGCTCTGCGTCTGGCTGCCCGTCTTCACCAAGCGCCGGCGCACCCTGTGTGCCGCGAGGCTGGTGGCTGCCTGCGTGTGGGCGGCCTCACTCGTCCTCAGCGCTCCGTACTTCGTCTACCGACGGGTCTACCTGGGGAAGAACAACCAGACCAAGTGTTCTTTTGAGGTGAAGGAGACGTCACAGGGCGACGAAAGCACCAAAGTCGCTCTTTACTCCATCCGCTTCACATGTGGCTTCATGCTGCCCTTCCTGGTCATCCTGCTGTGCTACCTCCTCACCGGCCTTGGCATCCGCCGCACACGTCTGTCTGGGAAAAAGCGTCCTCTACGTATATTGGCGTCCTTGGTGATTGCGTTCTTCCTGTGCTGGGCTCCGTACCACTGCCTCCAGCTGGTGAAGATGGTGGACAGTGACAACAAGGTGGTGAAGATATGGCACCCTTTGGCAAAGAGCATGGCCTACTTCAACAGCTGCATCAACCCGCTGCTGTACTTCTGCATGGGGCTGAACGTGAGGGGGCGCTTCAGGCAGAGTCTGTCGGGGGTGTTCAGAAAGGCTCTGGCAGAAGACGTGGACGGACAGACGACCCAGTCCCACGAGCTGGACGACAGTGGAGCATCGAGACAAACCGCTGGCGTGGTGACAAGAAGGAGTCAGGCAGCAGTGGACGTAGTGAAGGTTTGAACGTCTCAGACTGATCGGTCCGATTGAAGGACCAAACACGTGACGTGGTTCAAATCACTGTGAAGAGGGGGGGGGGGGGGGGGGGGGGATGTATTTCAGAATGAGGCTGAAATAAATATAAATGAAAAGGGAATCGAACTTTTGGAATCAGTTCATCTTCCCCGCCGGCAGCTGCGACACAACATCCTGGCAGCAGTCCAGGGAATGTCCACTAGTGGTGCTAACCTTAACCCCCCCCCCCCACCACCACCACCACCACCACCACCACCACCACCACCACCAAGGACAGACTCTACTTGTCTAATGTTCAAATATCCAAGATAAGTCTTAACAAAGGGATGTCACTAAACATTTAGAGAAAGAAAACAAAGAAATTAGCCAATTAATTCTTAGTTAAACAGGAACATCTCCCAAGTCCCCCCCCCCCCACTCAACAGGCTCCTTGTTGACCCACGTTGAAATATTTATTTGGAACTGCACCAATTTACACACACTCATTAATATCCGTCTGTTACAGACAGAGAAGAAGAAAATTATGTCTATCGTTTGCAGTATATAGTTCAAGAGATAAAATCGAAGAAATTAACAATTTAGTAGCACTTAATGGCCCTTATTTATAGCACTTTGTAGTTTTGCTTTATTTTTGAAGAAATCGTATTTTCTTGATTCTTGTTCTGTTCCCTCGGGGTTGATGCACGTATTGTAAGTCGCTTTGGATAAAAGCTTCATCTAAATGAAATGTAATGTAAAAGTTTAATGTTGATATCTTTTTGTCCTTTACGATTAGTTTAGAATATATGTAGTGTTCAATGACTTGTTAGATGATGTTGTACTCACACCTTCCACCCAGTTATTGTGAATAATGAGAGGGGGATGAAAACCCATTCTCTTTGGCGGAGGTGTTAATGATAAACATTGACAGATTTTCTAAAAACAGGAAATAACCTCAAAGAAACGAGGTTGCTAGTTTGATGTGATGTGTGTAGATCGTGTTTGTGATAATAAAACTTCTGTATTCCAACTGACCGATTGTGAAAGTTGTAATGGAGCAAAAATAACATTCAGATATTTGTGTTAAAATGTTGCAAGAACAAAATCATAAATATAAACTCAAGTAAAGTACAGATACCTTAAATATCAACTTAACGTAACTTTACAGAAGTATTTGTACTTCCTGCTTGGCTGCTTCAGACAGCTGATCCTCACAGACACGCCCACAGACACATCAGATTTTCCTGCACATGTTTGATGCATGTGATTAACGTGTTGGATGAAAAGTGGAACCAAGTCTAGAGACGCAGGGAAGGACGGTGAAGGGAAGTGAGACACTTCTGAGGAAACACAGTTTTAACTTTATTCCTGACGCTGAATGCAGACAGACGCTCAGATAAAGTGAAACTCAACAGTCTTCTTATAGATCGGGTCATAAAACACAAGTGTGCTCTGCAGGCGACTCACACATCAGCAGGACACAACACAATGACACTGGTGTGACAGACACTAACAGAAAGAAAAGACAAACAGTGAAAAGAGGATGTGATCGTCTCACTAGTAACCGGATGACTTAAGAGGTTGTGAAACAAGCGAATTATAAGTTTCACTATCAGAAACATTTCAAAACTTAAGTCAAATGAGCTCAGAGTGAAAATGTGATGATTTAATTGCATCAGGAAAAGAAAAAAGAAGTTTCCACTGAATCTGAATTACTGTGAAACTCAGATATTAAAGAGGAACAAAGGAACAATCACCTCTGATGTGACTTTCCTCTGAATTTTACTTAAACAAGTTGCTCTTTGTTTTCAGCCAAATTTAACCTGATATATATTTCATAGTAAATTAATTATCGATCATGTCATTTGAACAGTTTTTACTTTAAGATTGTTGGTGAATTAATTTACAGACACACACACACACACAAACACAAACACAGAGTTGTGTCTACATTACTCCATAAGGACACTACATTGACTTAACCCTAACCTGCTGAATTCCTTGAGACTTCTCTAACCTTAACCTTAACCTTAACCTTAGGCTTAACCTTAACTTTAACCTTAACCTTAACTTTAATCTAAACTGAACCTAAACCTGAGCCTAATCTTAAACCTAACCAAAACATAAAACTAGACCTAACTTAAACCCCTTAGCCTAAACCCACATTTCACCTTAACATTAACCTTAACATAAACTTAAACTTAAACTTAACCTAAACCTTATACTAGACCTAAATCTAGTCTTAAACATGTCTTCACTAAGAATCTGCTGGAGTTGTGGGGCCTAACGGTGACACGTGTGAACCTTCGGAGACGTTCATGTTCGATCTGCGTGAGCGAGCAGGAGAATAGAACTTCTGCTTCCTGTGGCGAGGGGGAAATCAAAGTGTGGGTAAGACTGGACTTTAACTTTCACCAAGTGAACAGCTGTATGTCCCCACAACATCAGTAATACCTGGACCCCACATACACATACACACGCTTTCTTTACTTCCATAAGCATACTTAAGTAAATGACCTCATCTGCCTCATAACACAATTAAAAATGAACGATGACAACTCGCTCCTGCACAAACTCCGGCTGCAAACAAACAGATGATTAAACTGGAGTAAATGTTTGTCCTTGTTAGATCACATTTACAGGCAGGGCCCTAATGCCCTAATGACTTCCGGTTCCTATAGAGAAGGATGAGTTGCAGGGGCCCCACCTTGTCGTCAGCCACCCAGTGATTACTGCCCTGTTGTGTTTAGTCTTCCACTAATTCCTCTTACAATGGAACTGCGTGGATGCCTCTTCAAACTATGCAGCCTTTGATGTATGTGCAGATACCATTAGTAATGACGATAATAATGATAATTAATGGTTATGTGACAGTGTAATAGAGACAGTATGATTAACACATTCCTAAAGTAGCATCACCTTATAAAAGATAGGTCATAATGGCAAACCTGAAACAAACCTGTTAACATTCACTCATTCATAGTGTTGTAGTTTGATAATTCAGATTGTGTTACATAAATCATCACAGACGGAGTTTGCTTCCGTCCACTTCAATCTGAGGACGTCAACTGACACGTGACAGCGTCTGTTCCGTTTCCTTCATCCTGACTGTGACCTGATGTCAACTCCATGATGTTGTTTACTTTAACACATAAAACTAGAAGGTCAAACCTCCACCAAGGTTCAGGTTGAGTTCCAGCCTGCCACAGATTTCTGGATTCAGGAGATATATACAGAACAGATGTAGATATAGATTTAGATGGATACAGTTCAGCTTCACTCTTCAACTGGAGCGGATTTTCATCAAGCTGCTGCTTTAATGTGTAGATTTGTGTAGTGTTGCTTATTGAAGCTGCACGGTTTGACAATTTGACGTCCAATGATAGACAATGTTGTGTTGCATTGTGGGATAGGCAGAATTCAAGGTCCACTCAAAGGGACTGAGAGTCTGTTTTTAAACATATATTTTTTTAAAGAATGTTGTTCTTTTGTTCTCGTTTAATTTTATTATACATTAACACATTTTAATCATATTTTGATTGAACACCAGTCATCTTTATATGTCACAGAAGTGTGTGTTCTTGCCCTAAGAATAAAAGTATTTTTTAATGACGTGTGTTCTTGTTCTGCTTAATTACGACTACACGCCCTATTTCCAGGCGTAGTCATATTAAGTCATTAGCATGAGAGCAGGATGAGAGGGTTTCACCTCTGAGCTGATCTGAGAACAGTCTGACCTATATTCTTTCCTTCACGTAAGAGTGTGGAAGACCTGTCTTTGAGAAATATGCATATATGTTCATAGAGTCACGTTTCCACAGGAGGTTCATTTTTCACCTCTGGCCGATAGTTTGTTTGATTGTTTGACCTTTGTAGACAAACTTATTTCACACAATTTGGTTATTAATAATCATTCATTGGTAATTATGTCCATATTATATTCTGCACCTTCATTTGCTTCTGGATCTGCATTTTGGTGTGATTCACCGTAGATCTGATGTGAGGGAGTTGAGGTGTCTCACATTTAAAGACCTTAAACGTGTGTGTGGAGTAACGCAGATCTCTGTGTTTCTACTTTAATCAAAAACTGTTTATATGGGTCTTCAAAAGTTTTGAAACTATATAAAAAATAAATATGACGGATTAAGTGCAAAGGTTAAATGCCTGGTGGGCCTTGGTGGAGAGAGCTGCTCTTCACAGAGTGTCACTCTCCTTTGTCTTTTAAAGTTTTTCTTGATTGCTTAAGCACGATTTTAAAAACAGGGCCCGGTGTTTCAAACACCACAGAACACTTCAGATCCTTTGCAAAAACTCTTGTAAAAACGATACACTAATTAACAAAACCATATTTGTTAACCATATGAAACACACACTCTTCATAGGACCTAATTCTGTTTGAGCCAGTTACACACTGCTGTTGCTAACCTTAAACACTTTTAGCCATTCCAGTTCTCAGTGATTAGAGTTCTACAAGTGAAGTTCACAGAGAAAGTGCAAATACATGAACAATAACACTACACAAGACAAATGCTGCAGACTCATGAAAATATAATTTATTCCTCTCTATATCCATAAAACATGTCCCAGTTGTCATGCTACTACAGGAGTGTGCAGAACACTGTAAGCTCAGCAAATATCCGACAAGCAGAACATTCTGTATCCAGTACAGTTTCAATGAGGGGTACCTGAGCCTGGGGCCGGAGATCGTAAACCCTCCATCACCATGCAGAGAAAAACTCTTTGATTGGGTTTAGAAACGGAGAGCATGGGGGAAGGTATGGTACTGTAAACTGCTGATGGTGTGAAACCAGTTCTGGACCAGAGCAGAGCGGTGGAATGACCCATTGTCCCAGATGACAGTGTGTTGTGTCTGGTGCATGTGGTTTAGTGCTGTGACGATGTTGTGCAGAACGGGAGCATGTGAGGTGTGTTGTAAGGGATCATGTTGGCGTGACGGAGGAGGACCCCATTCTGTGTAGTGGCAGCACAAAAGGTGGTGTTACCCCCACGTTGCCCTGGGACATGGATTATAGCCCCGTGGCCAATGATACGTCTGCCTCTCCTTCTTGATTTTGTCCTATGAACCCTGCCTTATCTATGGATATGAATTCATGTGATTTCCTCATTCATCTGTAAAACTCTCAGAAATACATTGAAAGACAAGATTGTGTAGTTCAGCATAAGTCTGGAATACGGGGGGGGGGGGTCATTTGACAGGCAGTGCTTAGGAATTGCAAGGAAGTGACATCTTGATATACTTCTGTGTCTAATGTATACAAGTGTGTTTATAGTGTTTTGCAGATCACTTTGTGTATTGTTTTGCAAAAAGTGTGAGGATGACATTGTGCTCATAGTGGTGCAGATCTGGGCCATGTTTTGCTCCTTGAGTGTCAGGTTTTGATAATTGTGTAATACTTTTGATTGTAGTGTTTATGCATTCGAAAAATACTGTAAGTTCAGTAAGAAAAAACCTGACCTCTGACCTGTAGTAGATGGTCAAGTTAGTCAGATTAACTTCCACAAAATGATGAGTAGTCTGTGTTTTTACAGCATTAAGTAGAAATAAAAGCGAGTTATCCCCCAAACATTTGTATTGAAAGTTTATTCAACCTGGTCTTCATGACAAAGTGCTTTTTTACAAACAGACAGGAACATAATGAGTAACAGACGAATCACATTGTCATATTAACTGCAAAACGAAGAAACTAAATCCTTTGGTTTGTAAGCCTCTTCTTTCTCATTCATTCAAAAATAAATATCAAAAAAGATCCTAATCTATAACTGCTATATGAGCTCTCTACAGTGTTTGTGTTGCACGGAGCAGCTTATATTTAAAAAAGAAGGAATTCAGCAAACACTTTAAGCTCACATGTTTATTCTACACTGACAGAAGTAGAGAAGAAGACTGCACTAATAAATCTTTAGACTTTAAAGGCACCAAAACAGTTTCCCTTTAGTGTGATTATCAATAAATATAAGATTAGATGAAAGCACAAACATAAACCAGACTCCCCTGACTTTTCTTCACCGTTAAACAAACTTCACCAAGTCAGCGAACACTAAACCTCATTCATTCCTCTTCACATTACAAATAGAAGATTTGCTGTGTAACAGAACAGATCCTTCATAACAACAGGTTGTGTTGTTCTTTGCTTTGCCCCGGAGTCGTTTTCTCTTTTCGTGCAAAGGTTCAACAATTCTCTATAAAGGAATTCACTTGAATAAATGAAGACTTCACATAATTAAAATATAATGTAAATACATTTTTAAAATCTTATCAACAGCAGGAATTTCCAAGTTCTAAAATGGTTTTGCGTGTGCTGAGAGTCTGTGTTCACACCCCAGTCCCTTCATCAAGATCGTAACTGTAAAACCTCGAATTAAAGTCCATCTCCTCAAAATCTGTGGAGTCGTATTCGGAGCCGGAGTCGACGATGGAGCCGGAGTCGAAGGTGGAGCTGGAGCTGATGGCGGAGACGGAGTCGATGGCGGAGGCGGAGCCGATGGTGGAGCTGGTGTCGGCCGAGAAGCCCTGGGAGGAGATTGCATGAACATTAGTAAACGAAAACATCACCACACCTGCTGGCAGCCTCCTGCAGGGTGGGGTGGACCTCAAAACAACAGAACATTATATTTCCACCACTTAGAGCAATTAAAGTGTTTGCCTTCCAATTAGAGGCACCAGCCCTGATCATTAGGTCAATTCAACACATTGTTCTCTGAGCAGGTTTGAATTATTTTTAGAATGACAATTGATTAAAGACACATGATGATCCTGAATGCAAAGTTCATTACACTGGTTCACTGCTTTGTGAACCTAAGTAAATAAAAGTCTTATAACAGTTGTTTGTGAAAACCTCTCATGACCTGAGCTCCCGTGACGTAACTCTACTAGATTAGTATTAGTAGTGGTTCTAAATACCTTTTTGCCTTTCTTGTATTTTATTTTTTTGGGTTTTTGTTCTTTGGGCTCGGTGTCCATGAAGGATACAAAATGGATCAGGGTGTTAAATCTGGATAAACACAAAAAAGAAACAGATTATTATTATTTCAGTTGGGAAGTGGGAACATCACGAGCATCACAAGGTGGAGAAAACAAACAAGTGGTCACCTCTGGTAAATCATGGCTAAGAACTGAATGATGACCGACGAAGCGAATCCCAGAATGAACATGAAGGCGATGGGGTCGATTTGAGCGTCTTCTCCGGTGTCTACCAGGTCCAGCGTGACTTTTGGGAGCCTGATGGCGAAGACGCCGTTGAAGATCTGCAGGGTGAAGGTCGCCACCAGCCACATGGCATTCATTATGAAGAAGGCGAAGTTGATCTGTGTGTGATGAGAAGGAAGAGATGAGTATCAGGATTGACTGCCCTCTGGTCTCAGGCGGGAGCTGAACTCAACGTCTTGGCACGGACCTTGTTCCTGAGCTCCCGCAGGTCATTGGCGATCTTCTTCTGTCTCTCTTTGTCGTCGGGCAGAGGTTTCAGGTACTTCTCCTGCAGCTCGATCCAGAACCCCAGCTCTTCCTGCAGGAAAACACACAACACCTTGTTTTAGTTTATCTCCCGATATATTAACACATTCACTCAACCTCCTTCACCATCTCTCTCTCCTGGACAAGGCAGGTTCAAATGTGATATTCAATGAAACCGATCAATCAGAAGAGACATATGCACCTCGTCCAGTGTCTCCTCCAGCAGCTGCATGTCAGTGGACAACTCCTGCAGTTCTGTGATCCAACCTGAAGATCAGAGCGAGACAAGTTTGAGTCAATGTCACATCTGCAAATGTGTCAAAGTATTTTACACAAAATAAAGCTTCCAGGGATTTTTCCGGGAGAACTTACTTTGGCTCAGAGAGTCGAAAGCAGGTGTTGCCAGACTGAAACGCAAACAGACAGAATATTAGTATCACCTCACGCTTTGTACGACTTTCATGTCAACCAATGTCCGACCCTCAGAACCTACCTCTGCTCTTCCTCTGGGATCCTGTCTTCCACGATGGTGTTCTGGGGCAGAGGCTCGGCCTGCTCGGGCTCTGGGACCATGCTCTCCTGGATCACGGTCAGCTGCGGATCTTCAGACCTCTGACTCGGCTTCTTACAACATTTCCACCATGTGGAGAGACGCTGGGCGGCGCTTTTGCCTGAGAGAAGAAAAACAGCTTCAGTTCAATCAATCAAAACTAAATTATTGGTATTGGTTTTGAGTGTAAGTGGCTTGTTAATGAAGTTCACCTTTCTGTGTTGTCACCTGGGGGGTGGGCGCTTTGGGCGCGGCAGCCTCACCGGCAGGTTTCATCTCCCTGGTGCCCCAGGACACGTTGTTCATGTTGACCATGGTGTAGATGGTGAGCAGGAGGTAAGCGCTGGGAATGCACAGGATGTAGAGAAAGCCGTAGAACACAAGGTGGAATTCCTGAGGATGCAATATTGCCGTGATGATATAAATGCAGGCCATGCCGATGACAAAAATGCTGCTGGGTGTCAGGATGGTTTTGTCCTTGATCATCGAACCTGACAGAAGAAAAAGGTGCAAAAGCAGCACAATCAGAATCAAGTAGCTCCACATGTGACGTATTAGTTATACTGGTCCTAACACAACTTACCGATGATGGTCATCGTCACCACCAACATGAGGAATGCATATACGATGCTTAAACCTGCTGCCACATTGATCTGAGTGTCTGCCTTCAGCTTGAAGCAAAGACCCAGGTAGATGGCTGGAGGAATCACAGCGATCACCAGAGCTGCAGCGCTGTGCAGGTCGAAGATGAAGGCCAGACTTCCTGGATGACACAGAGGAACAGGAGCAGACACAGGGTTGGTCTTACATGTAGATCTTGCCTTTGAGCTAAGGGCTTTTATTGCAATAAATAAAAACCAACCTGCAGTTAAAAGGCAGATGGTAGCAGGTCCCAGCACGGCTGAGACCATGGCAAAGAGCTGGTAGAACATGAAGGGTTTTGAGATGGACGGGTTCTTCTTGCAAATGGTCGCGGTGGAGCCCAGCAGATCCACCACATTGGCCATTGTGGATGGTCCCCATCGCCGTCGCTACCATTGGTAGATAAACATTAGCATGATTGTATCCCGTTGGCATCAAAATATTGGTGAACAGGGTTTGATGACCTGCAGCGCCCACCTGGTTGTAAAGCTCTTTGAAGTCTTCAGGTGCGTTGGTGTAGGCGTCGGAGGCGGCGTTGTACTCCACCCTCCACCCCTGCTTCAGCAGCAGCGTGCAGAGCCAGCGGTCCTCACCTGCAGAGGACAGTACGTGTGAGAGGAGGACGGAGAAGACCTCGGACAGACAGGACCTTCCATCTAACAGCTTCCGTTACCTTGGTCGTACTGGATGTAGTGGCTCGCCTCCATGGCCTTGGTGGAATATCTCTTCATCACGTTGTCGTCCATCAGGGCCTCTGCTCTGAACAGGCTGAAGCAGCCGGGGCTGCACAGCACGCAGCCAATCACGTGCTCCGCTGTCTTCTGCAGCCAGTGACTGATGCAGTACTCAAACTTCTGGAACCACACGGCAGGACCTGCAGAGGAAAGACAGATACCGTCAACCTTAACTCAAATCGTTCCTTTTTCCTCCGTTTGAATTGATCTTTCTTTTCGTTACTCGATGCCGACCTGATCCCGTCGGGTGAATCCTCCCACAAGCTGCCCCGACACGCGGGTACACTTTCAAACGATCCATGAGCAGCAACACAGCGGCCGGCTGGAAGTCTGTGTCTCCATCTAGAGCCAGGATGTAGGTGTTGTGCTTCTCTTTCTGCAGCAACACAAACAGTTCACTTGGTTTAAATTGTAAGAGTAAAATCTTTCATGTTTTAATTAGAAATGATCTGCATGAATGTTCAGGTTTCCCTGGTGTCTGACCTGGACCTCTGCCCTCAGCTCCTTCTCATCACATCCCTTCTGCCAGCGGGCATGAAACTTAGCCATGAGTTTCCAGCCCAGGAGATAGTAAAGGTACATAACCTAGAAGGCCAGAAATTAAAATGTCATATTCTAAAATTCTGAATTTTTAAATATGCGATGTGTGTAATTCTACCTCTAGTTGTTATTTTCCTACCTGAGACCATCTCTTCCTGTGGCGGATGAGGTCTTTGTCCTTGAAGTGAACGTAGATGTGGTTCCCGTGAGGCATGGTGATGACGAGTCGACCTCCGTACGGTGTCGTGATGATTTTCTGGTCGGGGAAGTAATGCCGCTTCACGAAGAACTTATCATCAACGTTTGTAAAGATGCTGAGGACGAGGAATGAGAGGAGAATTTCGTTTTCCTGGTGGTCGGCCAAACATCCCTCTCTGGATTAACACTGAAATGTGCAGTTGACCGGCTCTTACCTGTAAACTTCTTTCAAGATTTCCACAAGGTTCTTTGCGTATTTGTTGAGGCGACGCACTTGATTCCCCTCGAACGCATCATCGAAGTATATGTGGGCTTCGAAGGAGAAGTCGTCGAACCTGGGATTTGTCCTCGGTCTGTACCTGTCCATTCTGCAGGGATCAGAGAAACAAGCAGAGGAGCTATGAGCTTTGCATGTTGTCTTGTTTGTGAAGAATCTCCTGTCAGAGTGCTACTTGGTGGAGGAAGGTGGCATGGATCAGGAATGAACTCCTGGTGGTTCTAGGAGTCACTTTGCTTAAAATTGCATTCTTCAACGTTGTCCTTGTCTTACCCGGAGAATAATTCATGGATCATAAACAAGGGATATTTATGAGTTTGTGCAATTTGGTGCAGATCAAATTACGGATCTACTGAATTTAAATGTGTTTTCATGAGGAGACGGTTGGGCCTTGATGATTTCCAGTTAACTCACCTGAATATCGATATAATGATGTTCATCATCTCATCGTAGGTCTCGTGCCACATGGTCGCACACAGATACAACATCACCGGGTCCAAGCCCTTAAAGCTGCACATGAGAGGATTTGCATAATTGAAAATTAGTGACATCGTACAAATTGTTGTAATAATGGAACGAGATGGGAGACTGTTCCCTCGCGTGCACAATGAACACTCACTTCTTCTTCTTGTGTTTGGACTGGATGTCGTAGCGGGTGTTGAGGAGCAAGGACTGCTCGATAAACGCTCCTTCGTACAGCCTCCGGACAAACATGTCCTGGGTTCTCTGGATACGATTCACATTGAGATTCCACAGGTGGACAGTGGCCAGCACGAGCCCGAGCCACCAGGCCACGGCTGAACCTGAGGGAAGATTCAAAGATGGACCATCAAAATTCTGAGAATATTCCGCACTGAAAAATAAGTCAATCTGTGCAGCTACATCCGGATGAGAGGCTTTGAGGGTGGGTTGCCGTGTGTGGAATAATGTCTCCTGCACTCAGCAGAGCCCTGTTGCTCTCGGGTATGTGGAACAGGGTGTGGTGCCCAGAGGAACTGCACATCTTTCCCGATATGCAGACAAAACTATGTGTCCCACTACAGGAACTTCATGGGTATGTACTCTATGGCTGTGAAAATGCATTGCAATGAGCTGTAGACACAGCTCTGGTTCATTACCTGTCAGCAAGCCGATGTCGGTTATTTTGGACATGTCCAGGAAGCACAGAGTGTGTGTGACATCTAACACCAGCTGTGGGAACACGCTGCCATTCAGGTTGCGGTTTGTTCCATCCACCACCACGTGGCAGTAGCTGGTGAAGTTGATGCTGGCGGTTCCATTCTGACCGACTCTGTACTGCTGATAGTAAACGATGACGGGGATGACCAGCAGAGCCATGACAGCCAGAGAGGCCAGGTACAGAGGCAGGATGAAGCAGCGGCGCAGGGCGTGCATCTTGCAGCCGGCCACCGCCAGCCTGTGGCAGAGCGCTGAGGAGATGAGCTGGACCCCGATGATGATGACTATAACCCGGGTCTCACGGCTCGGGATGGACGTCACGATGTCCCAGTCCATTTTGGCCAGATGGACGTAGGCTCCGAGCACACAGGCGGTCACCACGATCCTGAGCACGCTGGTGAGGATGTGCAGGATGTTCTGACACCTGGTTGTATCTTTACAAATATCCTTGAGGAAGACGGAGCTGCTGTCCTTGCTGATCACTTTGAAGTAGTTCTCCCACCAGTTGAAGGACACCAGGAAGGACGCACCGACAGCCAGACCCACCCAGGTCAGCATCTTGAGGTCAGTAGGATCCTTCATGATGTACAGGACGATGAAGAGGATGTAACCCAGCAGGATGAGGAGGAAGGCGCTGATGGACGGCAGCAGGTACTGCTTCTTCTCCTTGGCTTTGCACTGAGCGGTCAGCTGAAGCAGCGTGGAGAGGACGGCGACACCGTTCAGTATCGTCACGTTGGTCACGATGTCCAAGTGTGGCATCGCCACGATGGTGAGGATCGCTGCCCCCACTGACACCAGGAACTCGAAGAACAGAACCTGAAGAAGAGAAATTATGAAATTGAACCACACTGACACCAGCCAGGGTCTGCTAGAGTCAGGGATGATGTTGTCAGATGTTGACTCCTGTCTTACCATAGCAATAGTTTTCTTTCTTGGCAGCTTTGACGAGTTGTAGCAGACCTTCCACAGGCTTTTGAGAAGTAGAAGGACACTGGAGGCGATGAGAGAGCAGCCGATACACAGCAGAGCGACGGGTTTCTGCTCCGATGACAGGACCTGTGTGCCTTCATTTGCCAAAGTGACGAGGAGGAGGAAAGACGTCTGAGGATCAGAGGAAGAGGTGAGTCAATGTGAATCAGCAGCTGCTCCACAGACATTCACTGGGCCGGTAACTTAGTGAAATGCTTCTGAACTGTCTCATTACACCAACGTTTAATTTAAACTTAACTGTAATGTTCAAAAATACTTTCTCCAAATCCTGTGACCCACTTCCTCTTCATTTAGGAACATATTTAATCATAATCCTTTAGTGTGTAGCTCATATATATCATTCATTTCACTTTAAAACATTTATAAAAACAACTGACCTTGCTGCAGAGGGCCAAGCCGAACACCAGCAGAGCGACTAACAAGAGAACGATGACCTTGAGGAGTTTGATAAGTTTCCACGGCGTGTGTTCGTCTTCGATGACGGGGACCTCCCGGCAGGTGTCCCACGCCCGGCTGAGGACACGGCAAAGAGTTCACAGTCAAACAAGCGGATCAAGGAAATTGTGATAAATACACACAAATACATAAGAAGTAAAAGAAGTATAGTAATGAATAAAAAACATTAAAAGATAAGGTAATGTGTTTATTAATGTGTTGTTACATGAATGCTGGTACCTGACGATATGACTCAATATATTTAAATGAATCAACAAGTTGAAATAATGGGGAATGTTTTCATAATTGAATGATAACGAATGTATTTGTGATTACATCTGCTTAGAAAAACATTTTGGAACACACATTATATATTTTCTGCTTAAACAAGAACAGAACTTGTGTTCTATTCCAAAATAAAACAATATATCTAAATATATATATTTAGTTAATATCTAAAAGTCTCACTAATATTTCACCAATCTCACATTCGTTATTCTTGAAAATAAATATGAATGGCTGAAACTTGACTTAAGGTTATTATAAATATATCACATGTAAAGCGCGGACTTACTTCTGCTGGTCTTTGTCTTCCTCCATGATGATGATAACAAATGGTTGATTTCTGATTGAGTGCCCGTATATAAAGCACTTTGATGACTCATCTGAGTGCTCCGCCCCCAAAGTGCTGCTGCAGGTGAATCATGAGAGCAAAAAGTAGTTTATTCTAACAGATTTCTCCTGAGCGGCTCTCACACAAGCATCTCAGTGTGTCGGGAATCGAACTCCAGAAGCTGACTGGTCTGGGCTGGGATCGGCAGCGGGGTCGGGTTTTGCATAAAAACAGGTCGACAACATTCCCAGAGCTGCAGATGTGTCAGAGGTTGGAGGGGGGAGCTGCTCACATTATATATGGTCAAAATGTTTCCCTCTCATGTAACTTATAACATATTTATTCCTTTTTCTCTTATGATTCCCTCTTTATTTTCAGAAGCTGAATCAGAATCAGAAAGTATTTATTGCCAAGTAGGTTTAAACCGACAAGGAATTTACTCCGGTTGTTGGTGCATACAATGAACATAGAAACAAAAAAACTTAAAAACACAATAAATACAACTAACATAGGAAAAGCAATAAAAAGAAACAATATATATTTACTCACTATTTACTTCTTATTTACTCACTTTTTCTAATATTTATACAAAGTAACATTTATTTAGATAAAAACATATCTAAATAAAATATATATAATGGATAAAATATATAAAAAGTGAAATGCAAGATGCAAAACAGTGAACAGTGTCAGATTGCAATATGCAATGTAATGCAGTATGATATAATATAATATAATGTGTTAATTTAACACATCCTTGAGGTGTGGGGGTGGAATGAAAGTCTAGTTTGCTTCCCCCCCCGCTTTAGGACTAATAAAATATTTTGTTATGTCATTAAGGACATGTTGTGCAGCTCATATTTGAATAATTAGTTTAATGTGTGTGTGGTAATCGTGGCAGAACAAGTCATTGGATTATGACGTACTTTATAATTGTCTCCACTTTGACTCCATTAAAACTAGTTTCCAGGAAACTTGGTGGAGGATGAGATTTGTATCAGGGGAGGACTCATTATTAATGAAAGAGAATAATTCCTGGATCTTGATGATAACAGTCAAGGAACATAAAAAACCCGAGAGGACGTCAGGCTCTAAATCTGAATTTAACCTCACGTGAATTAAATCCAACAATTCAAAAATGATACCTGGAGTCAAATAACCGTGTTGTGTGTTCATTATTTCAGGTTCATATATTTACCCGCACTGTTTGGCTTCACCTCACTCTGCTTGCCACTTTGAAAAATGTGGACATACAAGCTGAAGCGTTTTTACTTGTTGATCTGGAGACAGCCTCGATTTATTAAATAACAATGCATGGGATCAGATAATTCCTGCACTTTTTGATATTCTCTATTAGTTTATACTTTGACTGGTTAGACAGCTTGAATCAGCTTGAATGCATAACTGGCCAGAGAAAAGGCGAGTGCTGGTTTCCTGCTGCGACTCGCTGTGAAGACACTGGTTTTACAGCCGGTGATGAAAAGTTCCATAAACAGTTTCCAACAACGAAGGGAGAAGCGTGAAGCTTGTGAGCTGCAGCCGATCAAATGTCCGTCACGTTACCCCTGCTAATAACTGCCTGTCGAGAAAGATGTGACAGGAAGCAGGTTTATTTCACCCTGCAGACTTGCTCCCCCCCGGGCCTCTGTGAGGACACATGTCCAGACAGTCGGTGGCTGATGAAGCGGTGGACTCGTCTTTCTTTCCTGGCCAAAGACATTTGCGTCTTGATTCTGATGAAGCTCAGGGTCAGCGTGTCCGCCCTCTGTCTTTGGTTTTTATTTCACCAATAAAATCCACTCATTCTGCAGCAGAGACACTTTTAACGGTGATGAGAGAATCTGAAAACATTGAGTTTTATCCTCTTTGGTGCTCAGACTATTTTTGATCTGCCTTAGCAAACTTCATATGAGGGTAATACAATCTTAGCAACAGGAAACCTTATTGCAAACTTCATCCACTTACAGACACAGCTTCGCTCTGGGGTACGAGAAACGATGAAGAAAACATTTCTCTTGGTGCTGAATGCAAAGAGGAATTTACACTCAACCTCATTTTTTCTCTGCACTTGAACTCTTGAGATAAATCAGTCGTGTTTCTTTCCTTCATTCGTCTTCTTACTGGAGGAGACAGTTAAACCCACATTCTAGAGGTTTTTACGAGTGTCTGGAGGTGCATTGTTCCGTGTTCTGCCAAAACAACTTACAATACCAGGTGAAGCACGTTCAGCCCTGCGTGTGGTTTGCGTTCAGTATGAACGCAAACCACACGCCCAATTTACAAAGAAGCCATCATTAACGTTTGCAGTACTGGATTGTAGAGGGACAAGTAGTTCATCCTGTGATTCATAGATAATGATCTGGTCTGTTCTTTTGTTCCTGCAGCTGGTCATTATTAAACATCCTGGAGCTGATGAGAAGTTGATTTCTTATTAGGATTAAAAGAAACATTAAGGAGAGTGTTAACACATCGTGGACAAAGACATGTGGGATTAGAACCTGTAGTTACGCTCATACATAAAAGTGACAGTGAGTAGGACACATGATCTAAAGGTGTTTCAGAATCAGAATCAGAATCAGAATCAGAATCAGAAAGTATTTATTGCCAAGTAGGTTTACACCTACAAGGAATTTGCTCTGGTTATTGGTGCATACAATGAACATAGAACATACAAACATAAAAACACAATAAATACAACACACATCCTTTGTGTCCCAGGTCACTGCAGCTTCATCAGAAGACTCAGACCACACGTTCACATTTCTGTGCCTTAAAGGACGAGTGGACATGAAGTGAGGAATCCTCAGTTCGTTGAGAGAGAGAAGGAACAAAGAGAAACTGGACTCGTTCATTTCTGTTCAGCTCAGTTTTCTGTTCTGTAACTATGTGATGACAGAAATGTATTATTTTATTCCAAATTAAGTGGATTAAATTAAAATGGTAAATATTCTCTGTACCATCGAGGACAGGACTGAAATATGGTCTCAAACAATATGTAAAAAAAAAACTACTGCTGTTATTAGACGAAGGCCAAAGATCTTTATTGTTTTCTTTGGTACCAACATTTCCATGTTAACAAATCATTTATAGAAACTACAATTTGTACTGAAACTGTCAAACTGACTGTTTGTTATTGTTAAAGATTTATAGCGTTGTGAAGTTGTTGGTATTTTGATAATGTGAATAAGATACTGGACATTTCACAAAAAACGTATATCCAAAAATTCTATTACTCTAGAATTGTTTTATTAAATAACGAGTTGTATGATTATTGTTTCTTTGCTTTTCTTGATTTGTTTATATGAAACTTTTACAAGTGCTCTTCTTTTCTATAGGAGAGTCCTTAACTCACGTTCAGAGCCTCCAGTCAAACTGATGTATCTGATGTATTTGATGTATTTGATGTATTTGATGTATTTGAAGTACACAGTGATGATAATACAACTTTTGGCTCCTGAGTTGATAAAGCAGCAATTTAAAAACTGCTGTGCAATGCTTCTCACATTAATCATAAGGGTAATTATCAGGATGTCCTGAAATATAATTTCTATATCTGGTTGTCAGTAAGTGGAAAGGACACGTGAGTCAAGTGTAATTTCTGCTTCCACCCTGTGGAATCGATTCCATTGTTTTCATCATGATTATCTTCTGATGAAGCTCCAGATGAAGTCTTGAGTCATGACTCTGTGGTTTCATCTGAAGGTTTCCTTTGACAACGAGCTGAGACAATGACGATGGAACCCTTGTGTCCTTTGTCCAAACCACTTATTATGTCGCATTCAAATAGACGCCCTCTTACAGCCTCTTCTTTTTGTCTCATCCCGTCCAATGACGTCTCTGGAAATACTCATTTGACCTCAACCTCGATCTTTGGCTAAACACAAGCAAACCAGGACTTTTCCATAACCTCAACCACGCATGACGACTAAGGTCTGATGGAATCATACAGGTCGTATCAGAGGGTAGGGGAAATGACTTGAACCCGGATATGAGCTTTTCCAGGCGTCTTCTCAACTGGATTTTCTACCATCATATGCAAATAAAGACGGATGACGCTTCTCCACTTCCTGCTGTTCAGTACGGCCATCTTGTGGTTTTGATATGATTGAGAGTCAGTCTCTGATCAGACACATGAGCACAAACATGTGATGAGACCGACCTAAAAGGACAGAAATCCCCTTTTAAAAGAGTTTAGACTTTGACTTTAATTTGGTCCGTGTCCCTCCTGAGCCGCTCCTCTTGTTAGGAAGCACAGGGGCAATGAAAGGTTTGTGTGGAGCTGCAGTTTGCCTGCTGGGCAGTAGGGGCAGGACAAGCCGGTGCAGCCAGGACCAAACGCCCTTTGTTGGCTGGGTCCACTAAAGTCTCTGAAGGACACAGCTATTTCAGCGTCTGTGCTCATGAACATTTTGGTTGAAGGTGCAGAAACCTTCAGGGTCTTCTCTGAGTTGCAGGACACCTGAAGCGTTGCAGGTGCATCTGGAGAGCTCCTGCAGCAGCAGCATCATTCACGTGGGATCTAACAAAGCTGTGACTCATTCCA
This sequence comes from Platichthys flesus, assembly GCF_949316205.1. Classification (NCBI taxonomy): domain Eukaryota; kingdom Metazoa; phylum Chordata; class Actinopteri; order Pleuronectiformes; family Pleuronectidae; genus Platichthys; species Platichthys flesus. The sequence goes on from NC_084961.1 coordinate 1,566,335, forward strand.
TTTAACAGGAACTGGGATTCATTCATGTCAAAGTTAATAAACCTCTCAATCACACTTGAAGCTTTGCTGTGGAAGAGGAAACCAGGGCACCGGGATTAATTTGAGTTAAGTCAACATGTGGGTGTGATCCCTGTCAACATGATACAGCTCAAGTGAGGTGTTATAATGCATCACTCACTAATCCTTCTGTGGAACTGCTCAGGCATCTGGGTGAGTCGGCTGATAAGAGGAAGAATCACTTTCATGAGGCAGTTTCAGCTCAATCATACGACAATCACAGGTTGTGGAAAATAATCTGACAAAGTAATAATCACTGAGAAGACTTTAAAGCTTTATTGTCAGAAGAAAATAGAATAAGGAATATTTAAAGTTAAAACTAAATTAAAATTGGAATGATTTATGAGTCCATATGTCGACATTTTGAGCACATTGGTAGAAGCCACATTTATTTGTATTTTGTGGAATGAAAAATATCAACATTCATATTTAAACATGTATAACTGAGCTTTCTCTTGTTTCATGGAACCAACTCTGAAATGTGGATTTAAGGAGCAGCCACTTGTTGATTGACAGATATATATTCATTGTTTTGGCTGTGAAATGAATTAAGCCACTTCTGGAGGGAGTTAAAGCTGCAGTCACATTGTGGAGTGGATATTGGGGCCGATGGACAGAGGGACTCCCCCTCCCGTCCTGATGAAGGCCCCCAGCGAGCAACACAAACGTTTCCACCAGTTCTCTTTCTTCCCAGCGCTCAGTCGCCACAGCTGATCGGTTTTCACCACACAAATTATTTTCCTCTCAAAAAGAAACAGTAAAAAACAAAAAAAACAGGGATGTGACCGTGAACTGCTAAAAAACAAACTAACACAGGACAACAAAATTCACCCATATGCCATCAACGGGGGGGCGTTTGGTCCTAAATGGAACACAAGAAAAAACACCCTGACAAAAACAATCCACCTGAATTCTACTTAAAAGAGCCTTTTTCAACCTCTTTGACCTTTTCCGTGTCCGTCCCTCTGTTCTGTCCCTTCCTGTCTCACTCTGCGAGAAGTGGTCTCTGCTGCGTCTCACTCGTACTCTGCGATCAGAACCATCATGCCCACTCCGAACAGCAGCGCCAGGATCTCCAGCAGGGATTGGCCGAAACTGGAGCGGCCGGCCAGCAGCTCCGGGAGCACCGTCACCGTTGCGATGTAAACAAACCCTCCGGCCGTGAACGGCAGGATCCAGGCAGTCGCCGCGGCGCCCACGCCTTCGGCCAATAGGGAGCAAGCTGTGCCAGCCAAGGCTCCCAAGGCCGTCAACAGCTGTAGACACATGGCCTGATGGGAAAGAGCGAGAGGACGATGATGGCAACACATTCAACATATTTGAATTCATAAGGAGTTCCTGACACAGGTTAATAAATACCTTCTTTTTGGTGCATCCAGACTGGACGAGGATGGCGAAGTCCCCGATCTCATGTGGGACCTCGTGCAGCAGGATGGTGAGCGTGGTGACAGCGCCCACTGCTGGACTCACCAGGAACGAGGCTCCGATTGCCAGGCCGTCGGTGAAGTTGTGTGTGAAGTCGGCTGCCAGGTTCAGGTAAGCCGAAACTTTGATGTCTGCATGATGGAGAGAAAATAGAATTAGTTTGTTTAAAGAGAAGAGTGAGAACAAACACCCTGTTTGACGTCAGTCTTTAATGAAGAGGTTTTTATAAGTGAGTGAGTGAGTCGGCAGTTTACGATCTGCCATTAAGGAGAAGCCAAGTACACAAACCTGCACCAATGAGACTGAATAGTAATTATGTTTATAATAAGCTAAATGGATTGATTGGCGGGTGGGTAAGTCATGTAATCGGTATGTGCTTGAACCTTGTAATACCGGTAACACAGAATACTGCAGTAACTCTCATTGATAAGGTCTTTGACATGTTTACAGCTTCAGACATTGCAATGTGCGCTGAGACCGAAGTCCCTCCATCTGTTCCAGACATAACTAACGAGTTGCCCCTGAGCGAGCTGTAAATTACAATCCTCGTTTCACGGCAGTACAGAATGTCAGGTTACTGGCTTATTAAAGATTTGAGCTTTTTAGTTTAGGCTCACCACGCTGCAGTTCAGTAAAGAACCACCAGGAGGCAGCGTTGATCTATAACCTGAATGTGTTGTTCACCTGTGATCGGTTCCTCTTTCGTGGCCACCTTCTTGTCTTTGCTTGCTTTCCCTTTCTTCTTCTCATCCTTGTCTTCCTCTCCATCACTGAGCTTTTCCTTGGCAGCGGCTGAAAGTGTTTCACAGAACAAAGGTCAGCTCCAGTCCCCAGATCAGATTTAACAATACAGGTTCTAATACATTATGTCTGACCCCCTGGAAAACATGATGATGTGACAACAATACATTTTTCTATCTTCTTTTATTTTTAAATCAGCTTGTGATCTACTACACCGTACCAGGGGAGTGGCTGTGGGAATGTCCGTGGCCGTTCCCTCCCTTCAGCAGACGCACAAATTTCTCTACAACCAGGAAGGCGATGATCCCACCGAGGACCCACAAACCCACCGACATCATGTGGTCGTGCGCAGCTCCTGTGCAGATAGAGGAGGAGGAACACTGGTTGGAACTGGGATACATGAGTGTGATTCTTCCACGGTGTACAGGATAGAACTAAAAGCCGTGCGTCACAATAGGAAAGATGATAAAAGGTATTTTCTTTGGGGAAAGCGCACCGTGGGAGTGACCATGTGACTCTTCACTTGCATGCGAGTGTCCGTGATCTTCCTCTTCGTCTTCATGATGAGAATGAGGCTCTGTGAGAGAAAACAACAACAAAATGTCACACATTCATTAATACCAGTCCTCTAAATGTGCCAGAAGTATAAACTCTGAATTTGCTAGTCTCAGGTTAGCCCACTAAGAGGGAAACCAGCCTACAGTGGATGGACTTCCTACCCAGTGCGTGGGGTATGAGGTGGAGGAAGGCGTCGCCCAGTAGTCCGCCGGAGGCAAAGCTGAGCAGCACCTTGAGCAGGTTCTGGTGCTGGTCGCTGTTGGACTGGACTGGGATCAGGAACAGGATGAAGAAAGGAGCCGCGCTGATCAGCAGGGTGGCTCCGATAGCCTGCACACACCGACAGAGGAACGTTTACTTTTCATCTGTGTTTCATGGGAGATGTCATAAGGCTTCAAGATGGATGACAATGCAACATTGTGTAAAACAGGAGCTGGAGAAGACAGAATGGGAATAGGTGTTGATGTTTGCAGACAGGGTGTGAACACGTCATCAAACAGGACACAGCCGACCAACATGTGGATACAGAGTGCGGCTCCAGCTGTGTTTGATCATCTTGTACTTCTGTGAGTCACTTAGTCAAGAGGAACAACATTGATAGGGAAGGAACAGTTTATGCAAGGCCAGCAAAAATAAAAAAAACTGCTAAAAGCTGCTGGTGAGTGACTGGATGTAAATAAAAAACTGACTGAGTAAACACTGCAGCGATGAAGCTAAAGGTGAAGCTTCTTTTTGCTCGTACTGGTCTTGTATGTCGGCCAGTATGATTTAAGATATTAGACCTAAAAGTGCCAGATTCCGTTGAACCAGATCCACAAATGAATCCCTGAGGAAACAATGAAAACGTTCTTTTTCGTGATGTTAGAGAAAGTGAAAAAATTCCTGAATCTGCCCAGATCTGGCTCGGCAACTAAATTGTGCCGCACTACTTCTTGGCCGTCTACAGTGAGTTCTTAAGATATTGACTCAAATAATTCATCAAGAAATTCCCATTGCAATTTCCTTCTTTAAAAAGGTTGATTGGTTGTCTGACTGAATTTATGGTTAGTGGTTCACACCTACATCTACATTTATTGCAGAACGTCAACGTATCCTGATTTTCAATGTGTAGCTGGAACGCGAGCAAACACATGTTCATACTTTCTAACCTACAAATTTAAAGCTCTTAACCCATCAGTCAGAGTTTAGCCAATGAGCGCACCTGCGTCCAGAGCTCCATCGTGTCCCGCTTCTCTCCGTCGGCCTCTCGCTTCACCCTCTCCTCCTTGTGCGCAAGAACAGCTTCTTCATGATGAGCGTGTCCGTGGTCATGTCCATGGTCATGTCCGTGGTCATGTCCGTGTCCGTGGTCATGTCCGTGTACATGGTCATGTCCATGGTCGTGTCCGTGTGCTTGTCCATGGTCATGTCCGTGGTCATGTCCGTGGTCGTGTCCGTGGTCGTGTCCGTGGTCGTCCTCAGGCACGTTAGCCTGTGCGCTCCACTTGCTTGCTCCGTGGAACATCTTCACCTGTTCGCCATGAGAGTGTCCGTGGTGATCATCTTCTCCGTGGGCGTGGCCGTGGTGATGGTGGCCATGTCCGTGGTCACCATGGGAGTGAGCGGATGTTGAACGGGAGGCTAACAGAAGTAATGCTGATGTGGCCAGTGTCAGTGCCAGCAGACGTAGACAGCCCATGTTATCCCCTGGAGAGACAAGATGACAGAATTAATAGAAACTCACAGGTAAGAATGATGATTAAACTCAGAGACCATGTTTACACCAAACTCACTTCGAGAAGACGACAGATAACAGAAGATGTGTTAATGATCTGTCTTTCTACATCGTATACAAACCTCTAGCTCCATCTTCCTGCTGGAATTGAACGTTACTTGGTTTGCAGGTAACAATAACTCTGTCTCTCTCTTTCTCTTTATGTAAATATGGACACGTCTGTCAGCAGAAGACTACTGCAGCGTCTACCTCATGTCGCAGTAACAAGCTAGTGGGTCTGAAACTGTTTCAGATATAAAAGCAACAGGAGGCAAAGAGTTTAAGCAAGTGAAACAGATGAAAAGGCTCAAGTTCAGAGACAAAGATCTACTCAACTTATTGATATGAATAATAATTATGTATGGATTTCCTTTGATTTGTGAATGTAATGCATCTTGTAATCCCAACCAGGGGATGGGCCGAATGCATCGTCATCATTGCAGCTTTGAAATGATGAGTGTGAAATTGAACTGTGGAAAAACAGGAGTGGGATTTTTGTCTGGTTGACTCTTTCAGACCTTTTCCAGAACTGACCAGTGGAGTCACTGGGGGGTTCCCAGTCAAACACAACAACATTGCACGGTGACTCTGCAGCACAGTTAGCATCTCGGTGTGTTGAGTAAGACTTGTGCTATGCTAACCATGAATTAGCAGCTTTGCCCTGAGACACAGCTGAAACCCGGTCTGCAGGACGGGACCCTGGGGACGAAGCCTGGCGAGGACACCTCATTGTTGAAGTTATAACCGAGAGGGCTAACTTCAGCTATTAGCCTGCTAGCTCGGATGTAGCCTCGTCTGGTGGTGGGGGTTTATTTGCAAGTGTGAAAGTGATGCGGATAATGTGCCCGCTTAGGGTCAAGTGTTCTCAGTAATCTCACAGTAAACAGTTGGAGCCGGGAATCGAACACCGGCCACTGCTTCCACAAGTGGCGCCTGCAGCTTGCTAGCAGGCTAACTAGCTCGAGTAGCCGCCTGCTAGCGCGCCGCCGCAGCGCGAAGAAGCGGATAGAGTGGGAGACGTGATAAGAGATGAATGGTTGAGCCTCACCAGAGTGTGTCTGGTGCCGCTGGCTGTCGGGCCGCTCGGTACCGCTCCGTCTGCTCGGCTGTGAGACCCGTGAGGTGCCGGAACCCGCTGAGCACCAGGAGGCTAATGGAGGCTGCGCAGGGGACGTGGCGTTTACTGGACTGCGGGAACTCTCGCGAGAGTTCGCTTCATCTTCGACCGTCATCTTCGACCGACAGTTTTCAAACTGGTCCCGAACCAGTTCCTCCTGTTCACATTAAAGTGTGTTTGGTTTTTAATGACTTTCATAGCGTCATGTAAACACACTTTATACTTTCCATGATGCAAAACATGATTCACAATGAAGGACAACAATAACTCAAGTAACAATCACTTCCACTGACTGTGAGCACACACACTCGTTATACACACAGTAGGCCTAATACACACTCCCTTATAAACACACCCACACTTAAACACACACAAATACACTCTCACCCACTTATACACAAACACACACACACTAATACACTATCACCAACTTAAACACAAACACACTAATACACTATCACCAACTTAAACACACACACACACCTCGGTATGAGCGATAGAAACTGACTGTACGAGTGTAACTGCCAGTGTCACCTGAAACAAATCTGTATCAGAAGCATTCACACTAACCTTTACTTTGAAAGTATTTATCACTCATAGAAACATCACAGAGAGTATTTCTATATATATTTAAGAGACCAGTGTCTAAGCTGCAGCATCACCAGGACAGTAAAGTTATTCTTATTATATAATGTTGAGGCCGATATGATCATTTTCTTTATAACATGATGAAATCATTGTACTTTTCATTTCCTCTACTTCTTTAGGAAAGGCAGCACTTTGACTCTTTCACATTTCAGTCTGCTGAACAATCATTTCAACTGAGGTCAGTTTGTGTAGAACTCTTCAAATGAAGAAAAGAAAAAAGAAACCATTACATTTACCAATAACTCAAGTCCACTGTTTGTTTTTTTGTCAGCAAGATTAAACAAATACTGGATGAATGCTATGAAACTTGGTGGAGGATGTGGATCCAGTATGATATAGAAGAGAGCCACAACCAATCTGACCTGTTGATTATTGTCTGAGTTTATCTTTAGTGCAGTGAGAAGATGTTTGAAGACGGAGCTGCACCTTCATCCTGGCTGCAACACACTCAGCTGGAAAAACACTGAAACACCCCAAAGCCCATCAGGGACCAGCGACATCAACATCAGCTTCATATCATGTTCACAAGTGTCAGAAGTGAGGACTCCATGACAGCTTCAGGGTTCAGTCCTGATACCGGACATCCTGACTCTGCTGTGGATCACAAATAGAAACAGGTTGAGCAGGATATTTTCCAGGGAGATGAAATCAAAAGACAGAGAAGAGCAATAATTTAAATCATCTTTATGAAGTTCTATAAATACAAGGGGAAAGTCACTGAGTAAATGACACAGACCTTTAATTAACTGTTAATTAGTGTTTTCAATGATTTACAAGCTTTATAAATAATGAGGATTATTATGAGGTGAAATATTGTTTCATGTCGAATGTGTGACTCTCGCTTATTATTCTGACACCTGACAGTAATTCAATCTCGGATTGTAATATGAATGTGAAGCTGAGACCAATAATGCATTTTAGTGGTGATTATATATTATATATTATCCACAAATAACTAATATTGATTAGTAGAGAGCAACATAACCCAGAAATGCAGCATGTGTGACAGAAAGATTTCAAAGGTTTTCTTCAAACAGCCCATTTCTCTGCCAGTTTAGACTTATTATGAGTATATGTGTACTATGTATTCTATTGAGATTTATTCTATATTTGTTAGTTATATAAAATCCTTTCTAGCAAGTTATTTTACATATAAAAAAAACGGACAACTTCCTAAATGCATTGTAAGTGAATTATTGGTCTCTGTTTCTTTTTCACAGGTTTAAGTTAATCAATGAAAAACAAGGAGGAGCTGTTCCTCTTTAGAAAGTGACAGAGGTTCCTTCAGCATCTGGACTGGAGCTGGTGAAACCTCTGTCTGCCTGAAGGTCCGGCTGAGTCGGTAAACCCTTCCATGCTCAGCTGGAGATGAGGTTAAATACTGTCGATACTGATTTTTTCAATTATATACTGTTGTTATTAAATAGATAATAGGATATTATTTGACATACTTATGTTTACGGTTAAACTGAAGAGAATCAAATTGAGGCAGGACAGGATGTAAACACAACACGATCAAGTAGCGCCAAAGTAAAGTTCTCTCCAAACATGAACAAACAATAAATACATATATATTTTAAATGTCATATTTTAAGGGAGACAGATGTCAGACACACTCCCAGACAGACAGACAGATATTTGAATCAATCAATATCCCTGCCATTGAGTAAAGTCTACTTCAAGTTCACACGTTCTCTGGGGCGTCTGCAGCCGGCTGCTCATTTTGTCCAGGGGAGCTCCGCTGACCCCTGAGCCACTGCCGGGGATTGTCCCGATGCAAATCAGGAGGGGGAACCAATTCATCGTCGCACAATTCGATTAGACATCTGCATATTGAGGCATCTGCACCACAAGAAAATCTGCCAATACCTACCCTCCCTCCCCCTGCAGCCCCACATTCTCTGGCCCCCCACAGGGGTAGCGCCCCACGACCCCAGGGGCGGCCTCCATCCCTGCTACCCCCCCCCCCCCCCCCACCAGTCCCCTCCTGACCCTGTCAGGCCCAGCGACAATACCTGACCCCGCCCAAGAGACGCAGCGAATGGAGTTCAAGGTAAATGTCCCTTTCTCTGTGTCTGCAGGCTGCCCTGTCCGTCCCCTGTCCGATAATCACATGCACCGCTCTTTTTCTCTAATACTTTCTCACACTCACACACACTGTTGTAGAAGACATGACTTCGGCCTGAAAACGAAGGCGTCCCTTCTTCTGCAGTGGTTCCATTGTGATCACTTCTGACCACTGGCTCTTATTCAGACGTCTCTGCCACTCACACGATTTCCCTCCTTTTTCATAGCTCTTATTGAATCATCAGGCTCTCATGCAGCGATGGGAAGAGAGAGCCATGTCAAGAAGTTTAAAGCAACATGTGTTGAGCTTAACTACACACAATGCAAAGCTCCCAGCTCCATCCAGACCTTCACTGCTCCCTTATATTTTGGGAATTCACCTTGTGTATGTGTGACATTGAAGATTTGAGAAATGTTCTATCTTGTAAAATATGAAATTAGGAGATTTACTGGCCGTTTTTCTTCAAATATCCATAACTGGAGGCACCGCTCATACCTGGGATACAGTTATAATATAGGCCTTCACATGACAGAACCCTCAAAATGAACCAAACAACAGCTTTATTTATCTGCTTTAATGCATGGAATTTCCCAGAAACTCAGCAGAGAATCCATTAATTGATTTTTCATGCAGAAAACTTCAGCTCCCAGGTGTAAATGAGAGTGACTGTATATGAGGTGACACTGTGAACCAGCAGCTGCTCCACTAACATAAATAATAACTTTAGTATGTGCAGTGCAATTTTACAGCGTCAGATCAGGAGCAGGAGAGAATTAAAGTGCTGGTGAAGAAATGAAGCCATGTCTGGAACTGAGCTGGGAGATAAATGCAGCGCAGTGATTCTTATATGTTAAATATAATCTTATACAAAGAAGTGCTGCTTTAATTTCCCCTGTCATCATTTATAGACATTGGGTGGACAAAATAATAGGAACACATGCTCCACAGTTAGTCAAGTTGAGTCAAAGTTTATTTTATAGCACCGATCTAAAATACAAAAATAAAAGAAAATGTTTAGTATTTAAAATTTGCTGTGAGGTGATAGGTTACATACTTTTTGTTTCATTAATATGAATTAATTGTTAGAGCAGATTTAGATACTTAAGTAGAAACTCCTGAAGGACGAGAGCCTTTTACACCAAGTTTGGTTTTAGCCAGGAAAACGAAGCCTGTCAGATTTCCTGTTCACATGGGATTTGCCAGCATAGCATTAGCAATCTTAAGAATAGATACTACTTCTGCTGCAGCTCGTCTAAAAGATTTACACAATTTTAGAATCTTAGTTCTGCTTTGTGAGGTGGTCACACAACCAGAGACCAGGTCATGTAATCATTGATATTCAAATACGTTCTCATCAGTTTGTGTTTGACAGCAACAAATGAACCACAAACCGGATCATGAAATCTGATGGAGTCAACACGTCCAGAGCTAAATCCACTTTGCACGTGTGTGTGTGTGCGGCCGGTCACTTTGAAACTCGTTTCTCTGATTCTTGGCAGGAAGTGAATGTCGGCAGCTCTCAGTCATAAAACTGCTTTTGGTCACTTTCCCAGAATGCACTGGGAGGGGAGAGGACAGAGAATCTCTGTGTCGACTCACCGTGGCATGGGATGTGAGGAGATCGCCGAGAATGTCAATAATCACTCGAACCGAGGATGAGCCGCTGCCTCCGACAGACCCCCCCGAATGTCAAGTTAAGAGAAATACAAATATGTATAATTCAGTTTTCAAAATAATGCAATGGTGACTTGTTGTATCTGTCCACAAGCTGAGCAGCCTTATAAAAACACAACCACAAAAACATGTTTGATAACATTTTTAGAAGCTACCGTTTTATAGAATAAATGTGTTGGTAAAAGTTTGTTGCATATCGTTCCATTCTTCCTGTTTTGGATTGAGCAGCAGCTGGAACATCTGCACATGACTCAAGATCCGCCTTTGTGTTACAAATACACAAACAAAAACTCAACTTATTTTCAATTATCTATGTTTATCAAGACTAAAAGTGAAAGTTCTCAGCTGTCCCTGTCCTCTGGGTTTCATGGGCTCGGCTGCAACATCTCACTTCTTCCACTCAAATAAATATTGTGAATGTTGTGTGATCATCTTTAGAGGATGTGGTTGATAAGCAGGCATGTGTAACGGTGAATATATAAAACTTTGGTCGGTCTTGTCCAAATTGTCGCTGATGAAAGTTTTAATAAACATTTAAAAAACAAATCAGACTCAAGACCTGGCAGCTAAAGGCAGAGGACGATGTTTGACAGATTGAAAAGGGGATCAGGGTTTTTCTGAAACACTCCATCCATGTTAAAAATTGATTGAGTTGTCAAAATCGCTGTCTGTCCGTTTTATCTGCTTTGGAACTCGGGGCTCAGCGTTCTCCCGTTGGGAAATATTTGTAGCTACAACAGAATGTTCAAAAGCCTTTGTCCCTCATCCCATTGCTGTGATCTGTGTCTCAGGGCTCGTGGACAAAAGGTGTCAAACGGAGCGTTGGACTTGGTCTGCCATGTCCTCCCGAGGCTGCTCCTAATCCTATTACTGTGGCCCAAGGATCCTGCACTCCCTTCATCCCAGCAGCTATTAAAGTCTATGGGAGCCCTGTGTGTTTACTCTGTGTGTTCTTGTGTGTGTGTTCTTGTGTGTGTAATTGCATTGTCAGCGACTTCTTATCCACGTTGTCATAATGTGTTATCCAGTGATGCGGCTCAGGGTTTGCCGTCTTTTTCGGTTTGCTACGGGGCAGGTGGACGTTTCAATCTCTCCCTGCCGCCACGTGATTCATCTGTAGTGAAGCATCAACCTTTAACTTTGCATTTTGAGAATAAACAAAGGTTCAATGGAGGGAAACCTCCTTAAGCAACGTCTCACTGTCGTCTGAACTTTTTACTTTGTCTTGTTTAAAACATTTTAAACAACAAGTTTAGGTCACATTGCTTGGATTCAATCAATGAGTGAGTAGAGTCAGTTTGAAGACTCGAGTCATCATCAAATCCTAAATATGACAGCTCTATCAATGTCAATATGAAAGAGTAAGGAAACTTATCAGGTTGATGAAACACAAACAACTTTTAATAAAGCAGGAGATGCAAGAAGGATATGAATGAAAGCAAAAGCAGAAGCTGTGTCGTCAGTAAACAAACTTACATCACATCCTTCCTCATGTTATTTATTATATTTCTGCCAATGAAAGAGACTGATTCAAATGAAGAAATGATTCTGTGACTGATCAGGTTTAATCAATATTTCCAACTTTTAAAATAAAGGATTTTACGGATTTGCTTTCAAGTCTCAAATTGATGCATCATATTAAAGTAAATGATCAATAAAAATGAAAGATGTGTGAAGTAAACAATGTGTGAAGTAGAGCAGTTCTGTGATAGAGATTCAGGCCAAGGTGCACAAACATTTAGAGAATCTGTTTTCCCATGTTGAGCGAGGTATTGATTCAACGCCTCCTTTCACTCCGTCTTATTGTCTCTGAGCAGTTTTCAGCTTAAAGCGACCGGAATGAAATGTTGTCCAATGGCCTTTTGTCTCCTCTGGGTGCCACTTATGTGACTAAAGTGCCGACGGCGGCCACACAGACAGACGCACACGCAGCCGTCCTCTGCTTCTCAATGGTCGCATTTGCGTGTACATTGACCAGAGTCAATTGCCTGTCAAATGCGATGTGAGATTAGACACCAGTAGGTGTGAGACCCGATGCAGCAGAGCCTCCCAGAGCCTGGACATAGAGGGCCCCCCGCCCTGGGGACCCCACTGCCCTTCTCACTCCCCCTTCACCCTCTACAACCTCCCCTATGTTTTTCATCTCGCCGCCCGGTTCAATGTTAATGTCCAGCAGTGTCCACTCTGCCGACGTCTGCCTCCCGAGCAAAACCCCCGAGAAGAAAGGGCGAGAAGGAGAAAGAAAAGCAAACCTTCCCTCCTTCTTTTCTCACCCTGGCCTCCTCTTGTGTGCTGTCCAGCTGGCTGTGACCCTTGACCCCCTGACCCTCACTCCTGACCCCTGGACCCGTTCCCACGCCACGCCTTTTTGTGTTCAGCTCACCATGGCAACACCTTGCTCGCCGCTGCTGCCACGGTAACAGATGGACAGGGGTCTGGATATAACTTCATTCAGCCCCCCCCGCCGCCTGGAGGGTTGAGCTCCATGGACAATCTGCCCGGACCCGTCCACTGTCCCTCTCACTCACACTCACACACACACACACACACACATGGCGCCCACAACCTAACTGTGACACCTCCTTTGCCACATTCTAAAACCCCAATCCTCTTGGATCCATCCCCTCAGCAGGGGCCTCTGGGTATCAGGGCCTGATAGAGTCATTAACTCAGAGATCCCAGATTCGCCCTGGCATGTGCACAGGACGTACACGGGAATCAGAATAAGTTGCCGCTGTTGGCAGAGAAAAGCACAAAGCGACACCCGGGGTCTTCCACATATCCCATTTCACACTGCTGGTATTTGTGGTTCGGGGCGTAGGAGCGCTACCTTCATCGCTGTGCTGTAATTATCTCTCCTCGTCTTTTATTAGCTCTATTGTTTTCTCACATCCTCCGATGAGAAAAGGGGCTGTGGGGCGGGGGGGAGGGGGGGGAGTTGTAAAGACACAGAGCTGAGCAGCGGGGCATCTGTTTGCTAACTCAAAGACAAATGACAAACTGAATAGCATCGCTGAGGAGCTCAATACGGTGCAGCAGGAAAATGAACTGCAACAGATTTGGTGCTAATCAGTAACTAACCTCCAAACAAGGTTGTGTGTGTTTTGTCCCGTCTGTGTGTAACACCTCTCGGACAGACACAGTGAATGGATTAAAGGGAAAAGTGTAATTACTCGTGCTGAATGGGGTCCGCTCTGTGAAGAGGAAGTCGAAAAACCCACTTGTCTTTGTGAGGGGAGCTCCTCATCTTGCACTCCCTGATGAGAGCAAACAAACAAGTAAACAAACAAAATGGCAGCCTGCAACGCGAAGGTCTCTGGTGGCTAGTAGGGCCATTTTCAGCTTGGTCGTTTTGAAAACCAGAAAAGTGGGATTTCTGTCCATGAAAATGAAACAGTGCTGTGGTTTTGAGGTTTTGCTCCATTTTCGGGTTCAGTTTTATTTGAAGGCACTCAAGAAAAATGAGTATTTATGTGTGTGTGTGTGAGCAGGTGTGGGAGGGGGGGGGGGGGGCACAATAGGCAACCGCCATAAGACTGACCATTGAGGCGAAATCACACAAGCGAAGCCACTTATTCAGTTTTGGGGATTTCGTATCCCCCTTCCATCCCTGCATCTGAATCCCACTGTCTTTCTCTCTAGTTTCACTCACCCCTTCACCCCTCCTGTGTCAGACAACCCCCCCCCCCTCCCAACCCTCCATCCTACCATGTCCCCCCTGTTCTCCCCCACCTCCCCTCTGCCTCTCGCCCAGTTCATTGTACCAAAGGAGATTTTCTCCATTGAGGCCCAGTCTCTTAGGTAACCCCAGCGCTGCATGAAATGAGGAGAGGGAGAGAGAGAGAGAGAGAGAGAGAGAGAGGGAAAGCAAGAAAGAGAGCGAGAGTGAGAGCGACAGGGAGAGAGAGGGCGGGGAAATTGAGAGAGGGCAAAGGAAATGTAAAGGCTGAGGGAGGGAGGGCCCCGGACAGAAAGGGTTGAAGAAGGAGAGGGAGAAGGGACGCGGGATCAGAGGAGGCTGAGGCACTGAGAGTGAAAGATGGACAAGTGGGACAAGTGCGGTCAGACGTCGACAGCGATGCAGCGAGGACCCGACCCACAGCTGAGGAAGGAGGCATGAGAGGCGAGGATGACTGTCACACATGTAAGGATGAATCCTCTGTGGCTGACAGGGACTTTCTCTTTTCCTCTGATTCTTCATCCAGATTCTAGGCCCCAGATGGTCCAAGGATCCTGGACACAGCACTCTGCTTCTGTCTTCTTGTCTCTTCTTTTCCTTTGAGCTGATGTTAACTGATGTAAATGTAGGTTTAACATCCTGTTTTCACTTTTCAACAGGAAGTGTCTTTTTGAATTGGGGTCCATTGGCTTGTGTGGCACCTACAGGAGGCTGAGAGGATGAGTTTAGGCCTTCAGGGATCCAGATGCTGTTTTAAAGTCTTAATTATTTTAAATAGAAAACAGAATATAAATATCTGAACAGCTATAATCAGGGCTAAACTTTATTATTAACTTTTAAAAAGTTCCATCCTTGAACTTATTGGTATTCATGACAGAACTTTTTTTTCTCATGATCCTCAAAGAGAATTAAAAAGTTAGTGAATACATATTTTATCATTCTAATAACGTTTAAAGACTTTTTGTCTTTGCACTTTTCAAACTGTGGAGGTTTTCCTGTCTCTGTGATTTAACTGTAAACTTTGCTCTGAACAGAGACTTTAACTGTAGGAGAGGACTCTCTGAAACGCTGCCATCCTTTGTGGCCATGCTGCTCTGCACCTCAATGGTGGGCACACAGCACATGGGGTTCCCATGAATAGAGCAGGCCTCACCAAAGACCACATCATTTGGATACAGACGGGCTCCCACAGAAAGAGAAAAACGCCTCACGGAGCGAATCGGATAAAGAGAAAATGTTGCGTACGGCAAATCAGATTAGGGCGAGTCAGAGCTTTACGTTTGGGGTTTTCTCCCCCCCACCCTCCTGCCTCCACCTCAGTTAAATTTACTACCGTTGCTGCTCATGAGTGTGATAATAATGCGCCCCACTGCTGGGCTGAGTTATCATCTCAGGCTTTTGTCTCTTTTGATCCGTGTGACCGTTGGGGGGGGACCCACTTCTTCTTTTGTAGGGGGTCACATCACTGGCTCCTTTTGGACTGGGCTGCCCCTGGGTGGTGACCCCTTCGTTCATCATGGTGTCACCCACACAGAGGACAAGCATGAGTTAGAGCTTTCTCTCTTTCTCTCCTCTTCTTTCTTTCTCCTCGCCTTCCCGCGCATTCCTCTGACCATCCTCTCCTTGTCCTTCCCTCTGTGCTAACCTGAGGCCTGTTGGGGGTCAAAGGCCGGTACGAAACCCAGCTAAAGCAGGTCATGATAAATGGATGGACCACCATTCACTCTTTGATGTTTGTGAGTTGAAGCTGAATTTACAGCGAACCAGGGCATCCACCTGATCACGTTCGTTGAGCCTGGGAACAAACCTGTGACCAAGAGAATTATGGAGGTCCGGAGCTGATTGTCCAAACGCAATTCTTGCGTCTGCCTTTGTGAAACCAGGAGTTGTGGATGGACATCACTCTCCTGACCTCTGAAAACCAGCGAGGGACAGACCTCCATGGATGGGGTGAAACTCAACGGCTTAGTGGGCGGATGAGGGAAACACTGACAAACAGAGAGGCAGATACTGAATAGAGGGGAGTGTGTGTTTATGTAAATGTAAACCCTTTAAGAAGCTCTTGACATTTCTGGATATCGGCTCAACTTATTTCAAACGAGAACAAACCAGTTTCAAGTTAGACCTGGAAGACAAACTTTAGCTTTTAACTGAATGGCACGATGTAAAATGAGGTTTAGGTCTTGGTTTGAGAAGCAAGCGACAGCAAAGTGGACTTCAGCCAAAAGGGAAGTGAGGAGGAAGTCAATTCATTCATTTGGCTATTTACAAAACATAAATTAGTAAATGTCAAATTCTTAAATTGAAGCTAAAAAACATTTAATGGCAAAAAAGATTGAATCCCCAAAATGCCAAAAACATTTAAAACTTTATTTTTCACTGTGATGTGAAAATGGGAATTTTAATGTGAAATTAACCTGTTGTATATAATGTTGACTTTCAGGTTATTGCAAATAATTCCACTTTTACTGGACTTTTGTACTTTTTCTTTTTTTAATATGTTTCTCCTCGGCTTAGGTGCAAAGCCGAAGTCCAGGCCTGTCTCGGCAGATCGGGGGTGTCTCATTTTGGGAGAGGGGGTTAGAGTCGGTCTTTGGAGCAGAAAGGGCCTGAATGGCTCTCACCGTGTTAAGTACAGTTGAATGTGTCCGGTTCGCACTTCAGCATCGGTGTCTGAGAGGGTCCTGCTAAATTTGCACTGGAAGGGGTGGGAATGGCAGAAAAGGAGAATGAATGAGAGGAGGGAAGTGCATGTGAGTGTTAATGTGTGTGTGTGTGTGTGTGTGTGTGTGTGTGTACTCGTCCTCTGCATGTTTGCCCCTGTGAATTTGCCTCTGTGTGGGTTTTCTTGTGTTTGACAAAGTTCAGGGGGCCAGACTTTGGAGACAGAAAAGGGAAAATGAGAGAAAGCAAAGGATTTGAATGTGGTGTAAAGAGAAAGAGAGAAAGAGAGAGAGAGAGAGAGAGAGGGAGAAAGAGAGAGAGAGAGAGAGAGAGAGAGAGAGAGAGAGAGAGGGGTAACAAATAAGGCAAAGATCTGACAGAGAGAGAGAGAGGGAAAGAGAGAGGATGGAGAGGTGGTGTAAATTGGTGAGATTTATAGATTGAAGCTGCAGGAAGCGACAACTGAGTCTGGGAAATATGTATAAAGAAAGAGAAGGAGTGAGGGTGAGAGAGAGCGGGAGAGAGAGGGTGGGAGGGAGATCAAGAGCGAGGCTGCATTAATATGCTAATGGTCTGAGTGAATGCACAACAGGCCCACTGACCAGGCTAATCACTGGTGGACACACACACTGAGGCTAATCCCTCACACACACACACATACACACACACACACAGGAACACATGCACGTGCAGCGCAGGGAGAAATATTTGGACAGTGACTTGATTTGAGTTGATTTGTGTCTTTTTTTCAGCAGAACAGAGATTTTGATGAGATGTGAGGAAACTGCTAATTCTATGTAAATGATTATGATTCAAAACACCTCGGCTGCCTAACTCACTAACTTGCTTCCAGAATCAGATAAAAAGAAAAATACACATGTATATTTACTCCATGGGATTAAATATTAGGAATTATTTGATGTATCATTTTGAATTTTCTCATTTTTAAACTTGGGATTAAATCGTTAAATAGAATAATCAATTAGACATTTTGCAGTTTGGCACTTGTCTCATCTTATGATTTTTAAAAACACAGAAGACAGAGGAAAGTGTAAAACAGCTTTTGTTTTTACGTGTCTCTTATTATCATGTGTTGTTATGTGTGTAATCAGTTACATTATTTTGTATTTATATCATTTTAAAGGTAAGATCAGAGCAGAATGCAAAACAATTAAAATAAACTTTCAAAACCAGTGTTATTGTTTTGTTGTGTTTCTTCATCTGTATCGTTAAAAAAAAACATCTGAACCCTTCTGTATTTTGTATGTGACAGGAAAGTCTGCAGTTCCATTTATGGACATGAATCATGTTACAAAAACAAAAAAGGGTTAGGTTTAAGTCTAACTTAAAAAAACATTAGTTTTATTAATAATTCATAAATTCAACCTGGAATTTTTAGCTCTACTCCAATTGTCATAATGTCAAAGAATTAAATAATATTAGGAAGATTTTACAAAATTTGATTGATTAAACAGTTTTTTTGTTTTTACCTTGATCAATCAACTGCAGTAAAGATTATTCTTACCTATACTACAAACTAAGAATAAAAGTGGACATGATAGAATACCTGTCTTGCTTTTGCTCTCTGTAGTGAAATGAATGGACAACAATATTATTAATGTGGAAAGTCACACATTAAAAATAGTTAAATGGTTATTTAAATGAAAATCTGCCTTTATAAAATAGGAAATATTCTAAAATGGTGTCCACTGTGTGTAAATTACAACAAATGTGCTGGAAACTCTCAGCATTCACCAGTCTGCTAAACCATGACGAGGACTTGTTTCTAACTAGTTGTATTGAAACAAGGCGATTGCATCAGACTCAGGGAACAGCTCCAGGTGAACCAGGCCCAGCTGAGACCAGTTGGCCAATCAGCTCTCCCTGGATTCAGAAGGCAGCAGCAAACTGCCAGAGAGGGACGGAGACACGAGAGGGACACACAGTGAGAGACAGGGACAGAACCGAGCTGCAGAGCCAAGCTGAAATAGCTGGCAAGTTAAGTGTTTTGTGTTTGATTTAATAAAGAAGCTGAAAGGCAACTCGTTTATCTCTTGAGTCTCAGTCCCTCTCGTGTCTCCGTCCCTCTGCGGCTGCTCTGCTGCTGCCTTTTGAATCCAGGGAGAGCTGATTGGCCAACTGGTCTCAGCTTGGCCTGGTTCACCTGGAGCTGCTCCCTGAGGCCCCTCCACAACAAGGAGACTACATGGGACACCTCACTGTTAATATGATCAACAGACAGAAGGAAATGCTGAACATAGTCTTTGAAGAGCCGGAGTTAATGAATAAACCTTCTACGACTCTACGTGACCACATAACCATATATTACCTGTCCTGGCTGCTCTTCAGTGGCTGCGTGTGTATTTCAGAATTTGTTTCAGAATATTGCTGCTGACTTTCAAGGCACTGCATGGTTCAACAACAAGCTGCTAGGCTGATCTTATAAATGAGTACTCATCAACCCACAGACTGAGATCCTGTGATAAGGCCATGTTACATCTCTCAGTCAAGACTGAAGCCCAAAGGAGACAGAGCCTTGGTTTCCATAGGCCCAGCACTCTGAGTGGAGAAGTACCTGAAGAACTCAATAAATAAAAATGTCACTGTCTGTTTTTAAAACGTTTTCATCCATTTAAATCAAACTCAGTTTATAAAAGAGTCTCAGTGATTGTTTTTAAATATATCATGTGCTTCTTTTATTCTTTTCTTTTGCCATCACTTTGAAATACATTTTATCATTTTATCTGGTGTCTTTGGTTTTGTATGCTATTGAACTACTTTGCTTGTTAAAGGGTTAGTTCACACAAACATTGTAATTCAGTCATTGCCTACACATCACTATGAGGATGGAATGTGGGTGAAGTGTTGGAGTTCACAAAACACTTCTGGAGTTTCAGGGGTAAACAGCACTGCAGCCAAATCCAAAACAATTAAAACTACTTCTGCAAACGTACAAAAACAACAGACAATGCCTCTGAACTGCTCGAACGTGCCTCCAGGCAGGAAGATATCAGACGCTGTAAATGACCTTGACACCACAGGAGCCGTATGCAGGCATGTTATGTTTATGGTGTTTTTACACATTTGAATAAGTAGTCAACATTTACTTCAATTGTGTTTGGTGGACTCAAACACTTAACCCACCCTCCATCGGCTGAGTGGTGAGCAGATTCATTTTCATGTGAACTATCCCTTTAAAGCTCTTTTGAGACGTGCCAAATAAATACAGTTATTATCATTACTATTATTATAGACTGTTAAATGGTGTTAGACATGTCTGTTTTCAATGAGTGGGTTTGGCTTGTTATTGCCTCAAATTAAAATGAAGCTCCAAACCGTTGCATCCATCATCATGTTTCCTCCAGACTGTGCACATCCTGAATACGTGCTTTTGAAATGGAAAAGAAGAAGAGCTCCAGTCTGAACACTGTTGTGTTTCCCAATGCTCCCAGTGTCCGGCAGTAACCTTCCCCCAGCAGCTGACACACTCAGCTGAACTTGTCTTGACCTCTTGACCCCTGAGCTCTGCATGTGTCTCCCTCCTCACCCAGTGACATGTGAGGGCGACACCACGACCACACGACCCGTCTCCTGCCTCCAGGAGCCGGGGCTGCCCAGGGCTCCCGCACGGACCCGGTGTGGAGCAGTGAGACAAGCACTAAAGCCAAATCCTCCATCATCATGTTTTCATCCTTGCAGGGGGAGGGAGGGTTGACTACGAGGCAAAGTGGGGGGAGAGGCAGACACACACAGGGCCTAGCTGCCACATCTGTTTCATGCGAAGAAGCTGCGCCGCTAAACCGTCAGTAACCCATGTTTCCTTCCAGTCCGCCGGTAGCTACAGGGTTCAGCGGTCGGGTGACCGGCTGACCGGGGGAGGCAGAGGACCGGGCGCAGCAGGTCGTAGTTAACCGGGTTGTGCTCGCTTCTCCGGCTCCTCTCCGGTGCAGTCGGGCTAACTAGCTTGCTAGCTAGCTCAAGTGGCTATACGTAGCGATAGCATGTTTCGCTAGCTTGAACCGGACGTAGGTTAAATTCCACAAAGTGAAAGAGAGACCGGGATTTGAACGCCTTTTAACGTCCCGGTGGACCGCGCGTCGGCGGGGTTCGTTTCCACCGGGGTCGCGAACACATGCCCGTTAGCTGCACGGTGGGCACAAGTGGTTTCCAGAGCTAGCTAGCCAGAAGCTAATGTTAGCTTGCTTGAATCGTGGTTTGTTGCCATCTGCCCGGGCTCCGTCTATAGCCTGGGATGGAACGTTTTAATTCACCCAGTTAGATTCAGATAACACAGCCAGGGGTTTGTTGTGGATGTGGAGTTTCCTATTTATGAAATAACACCGCGTGCTGCATTAGAACCTGATGGTCCAGGCACCAGAGGAGTCTCACTGTAACGTTACATTAAAATGTCCCCAAAAGGCTTAAAATACACAAATATCCCTATTGACAGCCAGGCAGGCGGTGATGGACGTGCTTTATTATCCAGTGTTTTATAATCATACTGACAGTCCGCGGGTCGGAACCAGTTCATCACGCACAGCTCTTTCTTGTGTTGGAATTTCAGACCCGTTTTTGGTTTCCCCCAAACGGCTCCGGCCCGGGCCTCAGTCCGCGGTCTAGAGTTGGATAGCGGGCGGATTGAGGCTGAAGCTCGTCGGTGTGTAGCGGCCCTCCAGCCCCGGTGCCCCGGCCCCCATCATGGGAGACAGCAGAGGTGAGAGAACAACTGTCCAACATTAACAGCACCTGGAAACTGTGGAGGATGTTAAACTCAACTGTGAAAAAGGCTCTTTACACTTTTATTAACCTGTCAGCTGCAGATTAAGGCCTGTGGAAAATATGGATTATGATGAATCAAGGGTTTGTTTTAATAATAGAACAATGAGGCTTTTTAAAACACCTTAGTGACAGCTGGCAGTGTTGACCTATGACCCCGCTGCCACACAGCATTCAATCATTTGAACCAAGTCAGACTTGGTCAGACATTTAAATTACCGTCCCACCACTGGGTTAAAGTACATTGGACTTTAATTATTGATTAAATGAAGTTAAGTGTCCCTTTTTATTAAGCACTGTATTATATTGTAATAGATTGACATGGTTCACCACAATAAAACAATCACACCGAGGATGTTAAAACTAGCTTTGTATATTTAACTTGGTGCCATAAAGATATTTAATTGATGAGTTTCCCATTAATCACCTTCTCTGCCATGACTATGTTATCAATCCTCACTGACTTGTATTTTCCATTGTGCTCTTCTTTCTCAGATTCTCGTAGCCCGGACAGCTCATCTGTGTCCTCCCCTCCTTCAGGCCAACGCTCCCCCCCACTGGTTCCCTCCGCTGCTTCCATGACTTCCCATCCTCCCACCACCACCAGCGGAGTCAACAGCCCGATCAGTAGCATCGGCTCCCCCTTTTCTGTCATCAGCTCTTCACTGGGCTCACCCTGCCTCCCCGGCACACCGTCGGTGGGCTACGGCCCCATTAGCAGCCCACAGGTAAGAGAAGACAGTTAATAAGGCACATATTTTATATACATACCAATATGTACTTAATGGTACTATGCAAATAAACTTGGCTTACTTTGAAAGATATTTTGGGGAATCAAAAATATTCACATAATGCATATATGGTGGCTAATCTTAACTTTGGTTTTGCCGTCACTCATTTAGTCGTTGTCTGTTTGCCCCCCTCGTCACATGCCACATGTCTTGGATTGATTCTAAAGACCATAAGTCCTCATCATATTCATCTCTTGATCTTCTTGCAGATCAACTCAACAGTGTCCATGTCGGGGCTCCATGCAGTGAGCAGCTCTGATGATGTGAAGCCTCCACTGGGCTTGCAGCCGCTGTCACCCCACAGCCCTGGGCCGATGCTTTCCCAGAAACGCCTTTGTGCCATCTGTGGAGACAGATCCTCTGGTGACTACACACCTTAGATAGAACTCCTCTTTTCTGTGCCTTGTCTTTGGGTTGAGCTATAAAGTGTAGATGAATAAAACATTGGTCAGAGCCACTGAAATACTTTAGATTTCAACTCTGAAAGGATTTGTCCTCCTTTCTTAATTAATTATCTGGCTCTTTTCCTCCACCTTCCCACAACCTCCAGGTAAGCACTATGGCGTCTACAGCTGTGAGGGCTGCAAAGGCTTCTTCAAGAGAACAGTGCGCAAAGATCTGACGTACACATGTCGGGACAGTAAAGACTGTATGGTGGATAAGAGACAGAGGAACCGCTGCCAGTACTGCCGCTACCAGAAGTGCCTGGCTAACGGCATGAAGAGAGAAGGTGAGCAAGCAGGAAAGGGCACACCTCAAATACCACCTGTTCTCAACCCCTTCTGCTCATGACCCCTGAGAATGAGGCAACTTCCGACACCTTTTCACACTCTCTTTGAGGTTGAATGGACAAAGTTATGTCTTTACTTACAAAATGCAATTTAATATGGGCTGACACTAAAAGTAAAAAGCCCACTTACCACCCAGGGCATATACAGACGGCAACACAACGGCATATCTATTGTCAGTCACTCCTATAAATATTTTGAGCTTTCTTTAAGACTCTTTTGCTGTTATACATCTGAAGTGTTGGGAAACTGGGATTCAGTACTTATAATAAGCTGCGCATGGCGGTTGTGGCAGTCCTTGTCTACTCACAGCCTGAATTATTACATAACCATTCATATTTACCAGGTTTCGAGTCTCCAGGTGGACATCAGTTATCATTAAAACATACCATGATTTGTACCAATTAAGAATCAAATACAGCAGCAAAGCATGTGTTAAGTGTCGTCATAAGAATTGGCACATGTGATAGTGTTAATAACTGGTCGTAGCACATTATATAATTCAATCAGACAAAACCTTAAAGGTATACTATGCAGGATTGTCGACTGATTAAAAGTCTGCTTCTCTCTCAGTAGCTGCTTCTGGAGAGGCTGTATGTGTGAATATGAGAGTGTCTGAGCGAGAGCCGCCACTTTCTGTGGAGTTTCCCCGACCAGCCCACCCAGTAAAAACTCTGCAGAATGTCCGAAGGAGCCGATGTGAGAACACATAGATCCTTCACAGGAGGGGACAAGGACAGCTGCTGTGATCTCCGCAGCAGAATCAATATGTAACAACGTGCCTCTGCCTGCTGCGCCCCCCCCCCCCCGGAGATTTCTGTGTTGTTGTGAAGGCATCTGAGAATCTCCTGCTGCGTTGTACATACGTGAAAGGAAACCCCCGGAGAAAGTCCAAATTCTCCGGACATCCTCTCGAGGTCATCTCTGAAAATGGTTTAGAGAGAGAGCAGCGGTGGTCGAGTGAGTGAAGAGAGGGAGCGCAGTTAGCAAGATCAACGCAGTGAATCATTCACCTAACACTGTGTGGGGCTGTTTGTGTGGGTATGTGTGTGTGTGCACGTTGCAGCAGTTCAGCCCCCCCCCCCCCCCCCCATACATCCATGACACAGACAGAGAGCAGAGCAATGAAAACTTTCTGCTATGATCATCTCACTTTGGCTTCACTTTTTCAAGCCCTCATGTCGACCATCTTGATATAAAGTTTTTACTCTCTCACGCTGAGCTCTCTTAGTAGCGGAGCAGACCCAAACCAAACAGGACTTCAGTTTCCTGTGTCAGAACCGATCTGAGCCCAATGTTTCCCCCGATTTACAGACATGTGCATCTAAAAAAAAAGAGAAGTAGAGACTGAACCCAAATATTTCAGAATATTTGTCCAGACCCGGCCTCACTTCTTGATGGGTGAGGGTCGGGGAATCTTCAGGAAAACCCACATTGGATCAGGTCTCAGCAGATAAATTCACCAGCCCACACTTCTATTGGGTCATAAGTGATGATTGAGAAGGTTTTTAATGAATCTGTTCTTAAAGAAAACCCTGCATAGTTTACCTTTTAAAGAACCACAGCCGATCTGTGTCTGCTGCAGACCCCTTTTTAAACCAGTCAGTCTGAGATGATCTGCTGCTGAGTCACTTGGAGTCCAGCAGTGTCAGTACCAGTTAACTCTACTCTGCTTTCTCAGATTAGATTTGGACTGAATTCTGCAGCATTTTACGACGTTGCATTTATCGTAGATATGTTACGTTGATTGGTTACTATGATTTGTGGTCACTCTTGTTGAGGTAATGATCACTGTGGCCACTGAGATTTAACTTAATGCCGATGGAATTTACATTTAAGGCGGCTACTTAGAGTTGCAGGTACTTTTTCTGTAATCTGCAAAACCTCAAGATGTAAATTCTGAGCGTAACAGCACATCACCTTCAACCTTAGATGAGATCTTCTAATCTCATTTAAAGATATGGGTGGCAGTAATATTTGCACAATAGACAATAGGAAGATCGAGTACACATTGGTAGAGGGGGAGATGGGGGTGGGTAAGCCTTGTACACACTAACCCCCTTTCCCCCTCTCTTCCTCTTTTTGTTTCCTCTCGTTCTCTCTCCCCCCTCCCTCCTTCTGTAGTGGCCAAGATGAACGACAGATGTAAGGAGAAGAGGGAAGGAGGGGTGTATGTCTGTGCCTGTATGAATGAGAAAGAAGCAGAGTTATTACATTGCATATCGGCAAGAAGGAGCTAGTCCATTGTACCTAGTTTCTTGACAAAGCTCAGACATGGACCCGTTCCAGCCTTGAATCGTTTCCTTGTGGTTTTTAAAGCTCAAAATATCCAGGGAAAGTTAACTGAAGATGCACAATCCACTTTATTTTGACGTCACTATTGTTTATTCTCAGCCGCGGGCTGCACATCCGGTCTCAGTTACAACAGTGAGACAGAGATTTTGCTGGTGTTTTGAGGAGCATTAAAGCTATTGGGTTGGTAATCCTGGAACATCTAAAGATCAGACAACACTTTGAAAAGATGCAGCCGATACATCCCCCCGCCTCTCATTGACCTTGTTGACAAAGCTACGCCCCCAAAACTCCAGCACGTGCACAGACTAACTTTTGCTAGAAGACGTGACTCGCTAATTTCAGACGATTGTCTCTGCTTCGTCTGTGTTTGTTTCTCTAGCTGAAATAGTCTGTCGTGTGCAGTGAGTTTCTTTTTTCTCCTGACGGTTTTATTTATTGATGACTATTGAGACACGAAGAGGATTAAAACAAATAGGGTGTACGAGTCTAAGCTGCAGCTTCAATCGTGTTCAGCAAGTTGATGAGTAGTGCTGAACTTTAGATCAGTCAAAAAATAGCATTTACTGCAAGGAAGCATTTAAAATATAAAGAATTCTAAACAGACTTCGGTGGCTTTGTGACAGCGGCAGCTCTCCTGGTTCAGGAAAACGGGGGATCATGGGAAATATCCACTGTTGAGTGGTTTTTCAGCTCAGTCAGTCAGAGCTCCACTCAACACACTGATAGACTACATTAAAACCACTTCATCACTCGGACACTAGCTCAACAGAAATAAATAGACAGTGGGACGTTCTTCACGGACCAAGCCAGTCACATGACCTCGTTCTTTTGAAGTCTGTGGTGGTACATTTTCAGTGAAGACTCACAAAACTACCAATGTTTTGCAACACAACAATTAGTTATGATGAAATGATCAAGTGACTTTTTTGAACGACATTAAAATGAGAATCACAGTTCACTTAATTTGTGTTAGAGATTAAGAGAAACCTTCATTAATGCCAACTTTCATAAAAACCAGTGTCACATTTCATTGTCATTCCCACCTCAGTGTCACTTTAAAATAATTAGTGATTACAATAATAATATGTATGTTGTGTATGTCTTCTATGGGCTATTGGTATTGGGCCTGAATAAAGTTTGAAAGACCGTATGAGAGGCTTTGAATTCATCATGAATTGTAAATCTCCGTCTCTGCTTTCCCACTGTTTGGCACATTATTTTGGTCTCACTTTTTTCGTCTCCAATCTTTTTGCCTCTTTTTGACACAAACCTCCTTCACCATTGTTTTCCCCCATTTCTCCTCTTCATTGGCCACACATCCAACTCAACTCATCTTTATCCATCCTGTTGGAACATCCTGTCTTCTCATCAATCTTCTACTACCTCGGATTCACTTTCTGTTCTCTACTGTTGCGTGACCCAAATATTTGCTTCCATATCCAAGTGCATTCTCTTACACCTCTCCTGCACCTTCATTCTTCCATTTTGACCTTCATTCATCCATCCTTCCATTCCACAATTTTCTCCTGTATGCTCTGTTACTATTTATCCCTCTCCCCCCCTTGTCTTTCATTATTTTCTTCTGTTTCTTCTCTGCCCCATCACGCAGCTGTCCAAGAGGAACGGCAGAGGAACAGGGAACGAGAGGGCGAGGTGGAGTCGACGAGTGCAGTGAATGAGGAGATGCCAGTGGAGAAGATTTTGGAGGCGGAGGTGGCTGTGGAGCAGAAGACCGAGCTTCATGCAGATGGCAGTTCAGGAGGCAGCTCTGTGAGTAGTGTGGGTGGTTGAAATTCAATGCAAACTGCCATGCACTTATGTGAAACACTGTGAATCTAACATTTGAAATTCCACTTAGTATAGTTATTTGATAAAATAATCACAATTTATTTTCTAAATCTGCTTTTTTCAGCCCAACGATCCTGTCACCAACATCTGTCAGGCAGCAGACAAGCAGCTTTTCACCCTGGTGGAGTGGGCCAAGAGGATCCCTCACTTCTCTGAGCTGCAGCTGGACGACCAGGTCATCCTGCTTCGTGCAGGTACCTTGAAGAGCTGTCATTTGCTGGGTTGTTTTTGAATCTGTCAAGCTCAGCAGAGGGATGCAGGGCTGTAAAGCCAAGTTTCATCCACAGTCAAAAGCAGCTGCCCCGGCTTTTTAAATCAGTATGTGTCAATAGCGTAAAAAAAAGTGATGATTTTAATGAGAGCTAAATACAACAAGCAACATTCAGTAATATCAGGTTTTAATAAATATAGAAGCACAATTGTAGAATACTTGGACATTTGATTTATTAGAAGTACTGACACTCCACTCTTCAACAGGCTGGAATGAACTCTTGATTGCATCGTTCTCCCATCGCTCCATCTCAGTGAAGGACGGAATCCTACTGGCCACCGGCCTTCACGTCCACAGGAGCAGTGCTCACAGTGCTGGTGTAGGAGCGATCTTTGACAGGTAATACACAAACAGTATAATCCCCACACACATATCACACTAGTGATCTTCATTCAGGAGTTTGAGTGGGAGACCTAGTTGGAACGGACCTGCCACCATGAAAAGTTTCTGTCCCCTTAAGAGTTTTAGCATATTGTGATTAAAGTGTTTTTACAGAGGCCTTTCTACTTCAACTTCCAAACTGTGTAGGGTCCCACTGTAGAATGCATCCACTTCTACACAGTATTATGACCATCTACCATAAGCCTGAAATAAACAGACCCCGAAAGCAACCTCCTCTTTTCCTCACCTGGTTATTACACATCAGTCCTTTGAGGTAGTTGAATAAAGAAATAATACTTTTCTTAATTTATCCACATGAATTTCTCTGTGATGTTTCTATACTCGTTGTTTCTATGAGCTACACACGTCATTCAGATTTAGTTGATAAGTTACTGGGATAAGAACTTGGATATTGTGTCTTTGGTTGGCTGGAGCTGCTGTGTTCTGCGTTGGCTGTGATTGGCTGAGAGACTCTGCTGCTTTAGGGCTGCCTCTTGGGTGACAGCGCATGCCAGGGAGGCTGGTGACTAATGCTTGCCCCGTAGACATGCATGTGCGCACACACTCAGTGGCATAGCACCTACTGCAGCATTTGATAATATGATTGTGGCTGGCTAATGCACAAAACTAACAGGTCAATAAAAACAGGAAGGTACAGTGGAATACTCTAATACGTGTTCATATAATAATCTACATCCCATTATTGTACAGGACACTGCAGAGGCCATGGGTTTATTATTTCTTGCCCGATTTTTCCTAAACTATCTTATGATCCCATTTTGAAATATAGACATCTTTTGTTCTGTTTGCCTCATAGAACAAGGAGGGCACTCGGACAGAGCATACCTAAAAAATAATTTGACTGGCCCAGGCATGATACAAGTAATATTATAGAAATTGTGCCATATGTATTGTCTTTAGGATTGTATAATTGGTCAGTCACAGACACTTCCACTATCACCCATGGACTCTCCAGTCTTCTGCATCAACCGTCAGTTATTATTAAAGGCTCAGTGTGTAGGATTTAGTGGCACCTAGCATCGATTCTGGTCATTTCTTTACTCTAAACACAGCACATTTTTATTTTAGCTCATTATACGCCAATTAAAACGTCATTATCACGATTATTTTCTCTTTCTGCCAAAATATCTTTGTAAATCTTCACACTGAACCTCACAAGTAACATGTGTTGGACAGTTCACTACAGAACAGTGATGAGAACATTCATAATACAACAGATATTGTTATTAGCGCCAAGTTGTATTAGAATGTTATTTAATCAAGACATAATAAATGCTGGTTCATGTCATAATGGGATGTTATCAACAAGTTTGAATGCACATTCAGGGCTTTTAATAATGAAAATAATAATTCTGTTCATTACATCATCACCTGCTTTAATTAAACAAAGAATTTCGGCAAATCTAAATCACCTTAAATGACATCACAACGTGTCAATTCACTGTTAATTACACAGTAATTACATTGTTATAAAGGGTTCATTTTCCAGGCAGGTTTAAAAGAAGCTAACTGGGCTCATGGCAAACGCCTCAGTGATTTTCCTCTATTTATATAAAACAATTCTTCTAGCACTGCTCTCTTGTAGCGGCAGGCTTCTGTGTCAGCTTGGCATCAGCATCTGTTTAAAGCTACTCGGTCTTATGTTATCGAGGAGGGCATAAATAATGAAATATTAGGATTACTTCAAAGCACATTGGATTAAACATATCACTGCAGGGGGTCTTAAAGTGCAAAATAACAGACAGCAGAACCACAACAGAATGTATAAACTTCACGATACAAATTTACCAAAATAAAACAGATTCAGAAAGCTCAACATTGTACAAAGTGCAAAAGGTTGGTGTCCACTAGTTGTCAATCTAAGCAGGAGAGCTTCTTGTTGATTTGTGGACATCTGTTTTCTTTAAAGTTGTATTTTGCACTTTGAGGCTCGGTTATTCTTCACTCAGAAGACACAACGCAGTGTAACTTTACAGTCCAGGGTTTTCAGGTTTTCACTTATTACTTTCAATCTTACTAATTGTTTTCTGCTGTTGCGCATTTGGCTCATAAGGTTAATTATAACCACCTTTCTGCTTATTTCAACACATGTGAATTATCATGGTGCCTTTTCTAAGACTATATTTATTGATTTAATCAAACTAATCAAATGCTTATCAGACATCAGTGTTTGGTTGAAGAGCGAAGTTTGAGCCCAACAGTTTTAAATAGATCAGAACGTAGCAGATTTTCTCAGGGCTCAGAGAATATACAGAAAGCTTTCACAACAATGTAACTGTGTAATGACATTGTAATAACACATTGTGATTGAATACACAGGGCGCACAATGCTGAGGTTGGGGCCATATTTGACAGGTAATTACGCCACTACACAAACACTTTTCTTAAACCCCTCCTCTTGAGACAAACACCGAACCACAGCACAATGCTTGATGCTTCTCTGCATTTTTGCAGCTTTGCACAAGCCGTTTTTTCACTAAAGTTGTTATTACGCTGAGAACTGTTTTAAAGAATCACTCACTGACCTGTAGGTATATGGGTCAGAATGATGGTGATGTACTGCGACACAATATTTGGTTTGCCAGACCATAATGAGAACAATACAAACGTGTGAGCTGGCTTTGTGAGGCTAAGTTAGCTCTCCAGGATATTAATGGTGGGGTGTAGGTGTACGACGAGTATTGTATTACTGATTCAGGTTGTTCAGTCCTCAGATCCTTTAGGAGGTGTTGAATAAAATCTTTCTACTTCGTGTCTATAAAAACTTTCACTGTGTTGTTGGCTTAGGCAACGGGAAATCAAATCCATGCAATTAAAAGCAAATGTCGGTTTCTGCACTGTTCTATGGTGGATGATGGAGCAGTGAATACACTGCCCCTGGTCACCCTCCTCTTTCATTCAAACCCTGGATGGAGAACAGGGGTAACATTAAGGGCCTTCGCTAAACCTCACAGATCCACACTGATGATCTGTTGGTTATTGCACTGCGCATCTAATGAAGCGTGATTAATTTGTTCTTAAAATATGTCTCAGCATGTTGGTAAGTCGGTAAGAAAAATAGTTTTTGTTCTTACTGATTGTCTGTATTGTTCCTGGATAACAAGGAACCTTTCTTAGGTCCTCAGGTCAAGATTTTTAAGAATGTGTGGGTGGGTTAGCGAGCCACATGTGAAGGACCGTCCACTCAGCTGACGTCATCTTTACACTTGACACCACAACAATATCAGCACTGACCACCACAAAATTATGTAATTTCCCAAAGGGAAAATCTTATTCCATTTTAGAGCCGGGTGATGATGTCAACGATTTTATTTATTTATAGCCTGAAGTATCTTGGAACACTCTGAAAACAGGAATACAGATAAACTGAGAAGTTTTATGCCCAAAACCCAAAAGAAGAAGGAAAATTATATTCTTTGTCTCATATTTCCTTTCAAACCCAATAACCAGCGTTTAATGTGGTAACTTAATGATTCTCCTTGTTCTCCAGGTAAAGTTTGTGCATCTTAATTTCTAATGGTGACGTGTACACACTAAGAGCTACACACACACACACACACACACACACACAAGCTAACAACACACACATCTGTAAACTCAGACTTGGAAAAAGAAAACCATAATTTGGAGTTCGTGTTTATTTGCATATCAAGCGGGGAAGTGAGATCTGATCACAAGGTTTCACAGAAGAGAAATACAATTAATGCCAGGTGTGAATGGACAAACCTAAAGCTGCCCACTTGTGATTGGATCTCTCAGGATGGCACCCACAATAATACAAATTAAACTTTTTCCTTTAAAAAGCATTAAATCGTATATCAAGAAGCCCATGAATTTGGTGTTTATTCTTTTCTGTGAGTTTGAATGTATAGATCATTTATGAATGTTTGGGCGGAGAGAATAAAGTGGATGGAATCATGAAATGTTTTTACTCACCAGTTTCCCATATTTAATAAGACACTTACTTATAAACCCTTAAATATTAGGTAGAAAAAGCTAAAACATGAATCAGCCACAGCCTGAAAAGAACCCACCGTTTGGTGGCAGTAGTTTGCCACGGTGTGCCGTTTTAACCTGCATTGTTTTCCCTGCTGAACAGAAACTGTCATTCCCCCGTGTGGTTTGGACATCATGTTATAACTGAGCTGTGACCTTTAATAACAATGTGATTTGAGTCTGGTGCCTCCGTTCTTACTCTCCTCCCCCATCCCTCCTTTCCCTTTTTATCACTCTCCTGCTCTTTTTCTTTTACATGCTACCTTTTTTACTGGCCATCTTCCTCCTGACCCAAACTTGCATCCCCCCTTTATCTGTCCTCTCTGCAGGGTTTTGACAGAGCTTGTTAGTAAGATGAGAGACATGCAAATGGACAAGTCTGAGCTGGGCTGCCTTCGAGCCATCATCCTCTTCAACCCAGGTACTTTAACTAGTTGAAATGGACTAAAAACATTTCTGGAAAAGTGAATGAAAGGTGGTGAACATGTAAAATATATTTCAACAGTATAAAGTTGATGTTTCTCTTTTTTTTTCCACCTGCCAAGATGCCAAGGGCTTGTCCAACCCCAGTGAGGTGGAGCTCCTGAGAGAGCGGGTGTACGCATCCCTCGAGTCTTACTGCAAACAGAAGTATCCCGATCAGCAGGGCAGGTAGGCTGTCACTCACTGGACATGTTAACAAGCTCAAGATGAGGTGGTAGGATGTGACATCTTCTCAATTCTTGTTTTGAGTTTATATTGATTAAAAACTGAAATCTGTGTATCATTTCTCACTTTACTCTCCTTCTCGCTGTCGTTCAGGTTTGCAAAGCTCCTCCTCCGTCTCCCAGCACTGCGCTCCATTGGTCTGAAGTGCCTTGAGCACCTGTTCTTCTTCAAACTGATCGGTGACACGCCCATCGACACCTTCCTGATGGAGATGCTGGAGGCGCCTCACCAGCTCCCCTAGAGGAGCCAGGTTGGGTTCGGTCAGGATCCAGTGCACACCAGGAGACCCGGCACGTTGCACCGTGTTGGGTCATTGGCTCGTCTCATTGAGCCTCACTTAACTGCAGCACCTGCTGGTTTAAATGTACCAGCTCTCACAGACACACACACACACACACACACACACACACACACATATTGCTCATCATCGACTAATTATCTTCACACGTGCACATGCAGGTCTTTACTTGTATGCATGAACTGACAGAAAGTATAACAACTAATATACAGCTAATGTGGCTCTGAATGAAGAGAATGCCAAAACACAAACATACTCAAACACACACACAGACATTTTCACCATCTTTTCCACCACCGGGTTTACCATTCAATGAATTAAGCCCTTTCATCAAACTGCTACATTAAATGTCTTAATTTTAATTTAGCCTTCAGTTTTCACATCTTCATCTCGCAGTTGGTTTTTGCTTCTGTGTAACTGGTATTGCCTACTTCCCATGTTTGTACTTGGGTTGCTTCGTTACACCGCTAGCTGCACCGCTGTATGTTATATCCATCACTAGCCGGTTAGTTATTCACGTATGGTTTTTACCTTGAAATCAGGTGCATAATTTCAATCAACTGTCCGCCATCGAACCGATTTACTTGTTATTGTTCAGGAGGTGTCCTGTTCCGCACAGGAAGACACACCCTCTCAGTGAGTTAATTCAATCTCAGAAATATTTGAAATATTTTATGCTTTTCTTGAATATTCATGCTGAAACTTGTTTGAGTTTCTATTTTGAAGTACTGTACTCATGAAATGAGAGCTTTTTCCAAGGCATTGAAATCCAGGAAAAGGGGGCGGGGAGCACTTAGTTGAGCAGACACACTTAGTCCCTCCCACCCTGATGCGCACAGCGGGCTTTGTAAGACAAGAAGAATGACTTGAATTATTATTGTTTTTAGTTTTGATTTTATCCTTTTCTCTACTTTGGCAGTTGTTTGGCCTTTTAAACAGCTGAAAATCACAGGAAGTTCAGCTTCATGCAAGACAGAATGAGTCTTTAATCTCCTGCCCCCCCCCCCCCCGGAGTCCTCCCTTTGCTGGTGGTCATTGATGCACTTTTGTGACTTGTAACTGTGTAAATGTTCCTGTTTCCATCTTTTCTCAGACACCTAAGAAAACCTTAAAGGTACTATGTGTAGGGTTTTCTTCTTATTGCATCACTTTCAAATCAGACGTGATTATTTTTGATGACTTCTAAAAAATAATTGGCCAAATCCTGCAACCGGTTGAACTTTTCAGACTCGATAGGTTGTTCCATCAACTGTCCAGTGGCCATGGAAGAGAGAAATGATATTCTCTACTCGAACAGTTCTACCTGTTATCAGTCGGCCTGTATCTCAGCTCTGGTGTTTGCTGCATCTAGCCCAGCACTTCAAGTAGTCCTTGAACAAGATACTGGAGTAGTTTTACAGGAGCTGCTTTACATTTAATGCTGTAAACACAAAAAAACAGCAGCTGAAATAATCTGACAGTAGCAGTTTCAGTGTCTAATTTGCGATGCAGTACTTCTGCACCCCCCGAAGGCCAATATTGGAAAGACAAAGAACCTTTTATATGTGTTGTGTTACTGTAATGCAATAATGAAATGAATTAGCGCTATGTAATGGAAATCCTACACGTATTACCTGCAGCTTCAGAAACTTTATTTAGTGTGTATTGGCTCAGTGCTTGCGACTTTTGTACAGTAGATGTAAATAATACAAAACAACACCACAGGCGTCCTGCAGAAACAAAGACCTGCTCACACTCTCGAAGGTCGATCACTATCTCCAACAGACGGGATTAAAATCTTTATTTTCTGCTGTCGAACCCACGTCCGGTGTGATGACGTCACCATGTAATTGTTTTTGAGCCCAGGGCCAAACCACACCTTGCTGCTGCTGTTGCACCGACCCCTGCCAATGTTTGCTGTCGCCCTCTTCAACTGATTGGCTGGATTTCATTGACAATGGCACTTGACATTTATTGTGATTACATTTTTGTGGGCAACCGAAGGTGAGCATTGCAGCGAGAGGTCAAACGCAGCTAATGCATGGTCAGGAGATACAAACTATGAATCAACCCATCAACATGTGTAGATTCATCAAACGTTTTTGTTAGTGAAGTATTTAAAAGAGTGTTGACATTCTGAAGTATATCTAACCTTATTTGTCACCACATTTAATAGAAACTAGAAACTTTTGCAGAATCATTCTACAGGGAAGAGGTGCAGCTGTCCTCTACCAGGTGCTAAAGAACTCATGTGGTCTTTTAGTTTTAAGACTTGCACATTTTCATCAATGCAAAACAGTATGCAAGTACACAGACAAATCATCAGACAGCCATTGTCCACTCTTTTTTTATTTTATGACCCTGAACTTTATTGCAGACTCCAAGCTATGGAAAATGAACACCAGCTATGTGCTTGTACATTTTGACTGTGGCTGATGAGTGTTTGTCCTCTATCCGACACAGCCAAAGCCTTTTGTATTTTAGAGAGCAGTTCGGTTGGTGGAGGCAATGAAAGTGGCTGTTGAATTGTTTCTTTGACCAGAACGAGCGATGAGCTTCCTGCCGTGCAGTTAGTCCAAAAACGTCTTCTCAGAGAGGATACTCGGTCTCCCCCATGTGATGTGGACTTGGAGGCTGGCAGTTAGATGACCTGTGAAACAGGTGGTTTTGTTTGACATGTCAAAACGTTGGTCTAACCCTAAGAGTTTGGTGTTGTTTCAGTTTTTCTCCATGTAATGAGTTCATGCTGCCAACTCAACAAAGTATTCTCCAGATGTCCACTCATTTCCTACATGCAGAGAAAAGGTCAGGCTCTGGTTGGTCCGAGCTGCCGCTGCATTTTAACTTTTCAAGCTGGTGGCAAGCTCATGATGTGACTGGCATCTTCTACTGTCCCAGATGTGGTCTCAGCTCTTTATGGCTTGAGTTGGCTCAGATCATACACGTTATATAAAGATGGACGACACATCTCCCCCTCCTCCCACTATTCAGAAATAGATATGAAGCCAAAATATCCGTGATACGAATGCTGTCATCGTGTGGTGGTGATGTCAATCAGAGTCACACCGCTCAGGAGTCAGTCAGCAGTCGATCTTGAATTTTCAACCCGTTTTTATATCAATTAATTGAAATTAAAGGCACAGACCCACATAAAAATGGGCGACGCGTCTCCACTTCTTTCCACTGTCTAGAAATGAAGCCCAAACATCCCTTGTATGAGAGCTGCCATCTTGGAGCTGGAGTCTGCTCAGTAGCGATCAGGGATTGAGCCGCTCTGTCAAGGTCTCGGCTGTCAATCATGAAGTCTCAGCAGTTTGTGATTGAAACCAAACTAATCAGAAACATGAACATGTGAACATACATCAATGCGATGTAAACTATATCAAATGAAAGAAATGTTGAAAAATCAACATTTAATGTGTACTTTTGTTCATGTCCCATCTGCTAACATGGAGGATGCTGGGTTTATGACCTGTGCTGCAACTAGCCACCAGGGGGCGATCGAGACACTGGCCTCACTTTTTTGAAGCCATCATGTCGTTGATCTTTATTTCCGGTCTCTTGTTCAGCTGAACTTTACTGGCACAGACTTGGTGATCTGGATTCGAGCTGACCTACGCTCTGAGAAATTTGCTGAGGGATGAAGTGCTCGTCTTTAAGAGAGGAGGCCATCTTTAAATAATCTCATCTTTACTTTGTCTGACGTCTCAGTGACTTTCTCTGCTTTTCTCCTGGAGTTTCCTCTGTTGAATGTTTGAGCCTGCTGCTACTGCTTCATGTTTGATCCTGGGGAATGGGAATGATTTCGCTTACCAGTCGAGTGCTGGAGCATCTGACATTAAAAGAATAGTCGCTACACATCTGACTGAGTAAAGGCCATCTTTGGGGATAATCCAGCAAAAAGTAAAAATATGCAACTTGTATATTTGTCTCGTGGTTACTAGGTTAAGCAGTCATCATGCAATGTGTGCATTGTGTTTCTGGCATTAGTGAATTCAGCTTCGTCTCTGCTACATGAGCTCCCATTGATCGGCAGTGAAATTATTGAGAATTCTCATCCCTTCATGTTGAAGCAGTGCATTTGAGTTTTGCTACGTCTTTTCTATATTTCTCTATATTTTGCTATGAGCTTAGGTCATTTGGAGAAAGGTAACCATACAGTAAAAAGATGAAGTTAGTGGTTGGGAACTTTTTTAGCATTTGTACGGGGTATGTGTGTGGTCACATGCACATGTGTTTGGAATCTGTCGGCAGCTACGCCTTTGTTGACCGGCAGATACTGTAGCTTTGGCTGTGATGTGCTGGCAGCCGGTGAAACTGATGAAAGGATGCACAGAGGAGAAGGAGCCGGGCTGGAGGGATGAGTAACTGTTGACCTGATGCTTTATCAAAACAACCCAGCCTCCTCCTTACCTTCACTTTGTCCACTGCTTTACTTTAAACGCTTCTTCACTCAGTATTACCGGCTTTGCATTGGAATGGTCTTGTACAATTAAACTATGATTCTTGGACTGTTGGTCGAGGATGTGAAGCTTTTAGGTGGAATAAGCGTGGGAGAGCTGTGAGGAGGGATTCAGTGCCGTGTGACCCTCTGTACTTTACTTTACTTGACGGCAGAGCAGCGATGATCTGCGGTCCCGTGGGAAACCGCCGGATCGCACCGCGCCGCCCACAAAATGTTTGTCGTTTGCATCCGTGTGCACTCAAGGCAGACGCATGCTGTGACCTTTCGACTGTGTAGCAGTATTGTTGTCGCCATCTTTGTTACATTTTGAAATTACTCACTTTTTTGAAAATAAAGACATGAATTAAATATGCTTTTTTTTTTAATGGATTGCAGGCTGTGACTGAAGAGTTGATCATCATGTATAGATTAGATATCATGGTGGCGTTTTCACCTATTGACACAGGCCCCCTGGAGCCGAGGCAGATTCCCATTAAGGTCAATGAGGTGCAGTGTGCAGCCTTGAAACCACCACCCTCACTGGTTTGTTTATCACTGCCAAGCTGTTTGTGGATGTGGCTGTTTCAGATTCACTCAGTCCTCACTGCTTGTTTTGTCATGTGTGTTGTGATTATTGTGCAGTGTGCTGAACAGTGCGCCACCCTTGGCCTGTGTAGTGCATACTAACAAGGGGCCCTAATAAGAAAGGAATGACAGCTCGTGTGGAGAGGGGAGAAGGAGACCAGGGTTTTTCTCCCTCTCCGGGTGCTCAAGCTGTGCATTGGTGCTTTTTGCAGGGCCCCCCCAGCCTGAAATCGTCTAGTTACCAATACACATGGATGTAGTTCTATGAGTGAAATGCAAATAAGGAAGGTTTTCATCCCAAATCTGCTCTTCTTTAGTTGGATTTTCTGCACGAGCAACCTGACGTGTGTTTTCTGTGGCTGCTTCAGATTGTGAGGAAGAAGTGGCTCTGGTTGTTTGAAGCCCAGCAGCATCCACTGGTTTGGTCTGCAGGCAACACCTCTGATGGGAGGGATGAAGTGAATACGACTGCCCTCCTTAAGGAGGAGGGCGTTGATTTTAAAGGTTTGAGGAGTCGTGAAGGGAAGTAGAGAGAGAGACAGAGGGAAGGAGAGACGGGCAGGGACTCAGAGAACTCGGATCATTTGTCGACTGAAGTAAAACGGGAAAGAATTCAACTTTCCAGTAGATCTAGAATCTTCCTTAATTGTTTACTCTTCATCTTTAATCCACACAGTTTCTTTGTCTTGTTTCCTGTCTCCCTCTTCAACTAGGCTCTTCATCTTTTGTTTATTACAAAGTATTAAACAAATACGAGAAGTGATGAATCAGAATGGAATCTGTCACTGATATTTTTTTATCTTCCTCTCTTTCTCTTGTGTCTGTTCTCTGTCCTGTTTGTATCCTACTCCCTCATACATGTGGAGCTGATTGACTATTGTGTGCTTTGGGGATTGAAAGAGAAAAAAAAATCTGAATATGTTTTTCAGTCATTAATTCTGAATCTTGTTTCTGTTTGTTGTATCATGTCTGAGTAAAGGTTTTAATACTGTAAGACAAGTGTGTTTCGTTTATTATTCAAAAAAATTCTCATTTTAAACTGTGAAACCAACTGTAGTTTAATGTGTGAGACACATCGCAGGTTGAAGATTACCAGAGTGCACTCGTCTCCTTCAGGCACCACCCTCTCTCTGTCCATGAAGTGGAACGTCCCACCTCGGGGCCGTGTCCTGGAGAGACGATGGTACGCTCCTCAGTCCAGCAGGACCCCAGGGCCCCGGGCGACTGCTGGCACGCACTCCCCCCTCTCGACCTCCAGAGGGAGCACTGACCTCTCGTCGTCATCCAGCTCTCTCCAGCGGAGCTCTGCTGGCGCTCCACCTCCTCCCCCTTGTCATCTTCAGATTGGAGCTGCTGGAGGTGGTGAGGGGGGGAAATGGCTCTGTATTTCCTCCACGCCTACTTCTCATGCCTCGGCCAATAAGGGAGCAGCAGTACCTTGATCAGAACATTTGTACTGGTACAGTTCAACCAGTGCTGGTGGCTCTACTCCCTCCATCACATATTTAAATGTGGATCACACGCGTTCAATACCTCTGTCTCTCGTCCCACCTCCATCAGTCTGTCTCCTCCCTCAACTGTCCCCGTCCAGAGCGCCGTCCAGTGTCACTCCTCTTCCTCCAGAGGCTGTAGAGCCACAACCCTCTGCTCAAGACCTCAAGTGGCTTCAGTCCCTGTTTAAGAGCCTGTTTGGTCAGTTATCCAGAGCATTAAAGGCCTCAAAAGCAGTTTTGTTACTTTCACATATTTTTTATTGGCACCATTGATTAAACCAACCCATGAGGTCTAAGTGTTTTCTTATTCTAAAGTAGCATTTATTACACTATGGTTTCTCCATTTAATAGCTTCTGAATGGTTTCCCAGCTCTGGTGCCACCATGTGGAAGACTCGACTGTAGTTAAGTATTATTAAGTTTCCCTCTGTGCTTCATTTGTGGTCGGCCTGTTTATAAACCTCCAGCATCCTCTACTTTAGTGTTTTATTGAGTTTAGGATTCATTCACACATTCACCCAGTCGTTGTGGTGAATGTTTCCCTGACTGAGGACGAGTCGACGGAGACGAATGAGACGAAGGCCGAGCATCACTTCTCCAGACGTCTGAGCCAAGTGTGTCACTGTGGGAGCTGCTCCTGTAGTACCGGCAGCTGCCAGCAGAGAGCAGGCACAAAGAGGCCTCTGTTCAGGAGTCAGCAGCAGCATCATATTTAGAGAAGTAAGTTTCTCATGTGGAATCAGGAAAATGTGATGATGTTAAACCAGGATGAGTTGAAAACAAGTTTGATTTCCACCAACACTCTTCATGCTGACTTCTTGTCCTTCCTCCGGCTCTTTAGCATCTTTGCCAGTTTGTCCTCTCCTCTTTCTTTTCCTGCCTTCACTTCTTCCTCATCACCATCTTCTTCTCTCTCTGTGCTCACACTCACCTCTCCGTTACTCTCTCTCTCATTCTGACTCCATGCTTTCCATTCCTTTTCAGTGGCCTTTCGTTCCTGCCCTCCTCTATCCCCAGTCTCCTTCTGGCTCCAATTCTTCGTCTGCCTCCCGCCCTCCTGGTTCCCCACCCACCCGCCCGCCCCTCCAGCACTGCAGAAAGACACCTTTATACCAGGGGTCAAATTCCTCTTAATTTCTGCCTCGAGAAAAATGTCAAATTTTCGCCAGGTGAGTGTTGTCGCTGTGCACTGAATAATCAAGCCGTGATTGAAGTCACTTGCCAGCAGCGATTTGGAAGATCCTGTGTGTTAGAAATACCCCACACATCGCACTCCTGCACACACACACAGACATATACACTCACACACACACCTCTGAGGAGGACAGAGCGTCATTGAGTGTGTTCACCCTTTAGACCAAACAGCAGGGCAAGATGTCAGGTGTGTTTGCTGCTCTCTGTTGTTTTCTGTTTGACCTACACAGTAAAATGAATTCTATCATTCCCCCTCTGAACTTCAGAGTTGCATAATTGTCCTTTTCTCTGGAATAAAGAACCAACACATTCATAGATATCAGACCCGTAAATCATCATGAACCTTGAATTACTCTAAAACTAAATCCTGGATTTGCACCAGTTCCATGCTAAGAAGTCGTCTTTCAACCAAATCCACGGACGGGGGTGAAAACATAACCTCCTTGGTGGAGAAACACATGGAAATATGAAAAATAGAAAATAAAAAGCACAGGGCAAACAGAATTGCACAGTGGTCTGCAGCGCTGATTTAGTTTGCTGTGATATCTGACTTAGCAAAGACAACATTTCTATGTTCACATCACAGTATCATGTCTGTTGACAGTAAAAGTAAAAAACGAACAGTGTGTAATTTTAGCCACATATTTTTTGGCATAAAAAAACATCTTTGTGCTCAGTTTCTTTCGGTCTCTCCGGTCCAGACAGTTGGGATGGGAGGAAACGCTGGAATCACAAGTGACAACATTTAGCAAAGCCAAATTACTGGTCAGCAGTTGTCCCCGTGTTCTTCGGGCTGTAATGACATGCTGGGTATACACAGACCGAATCTGAGCCAGGCGGCACTTACAGACGACGGCGAGCAGCCTCCTGAGCACAGCTAAATCCGGCTGAAGCTCAGAATGGGTCCAGCACAGAGGTATATAATTCCACAGCTGGGGTGGTTGGTCTTGCTTTCTAATCAGAGGGAACATGGAGGATAAAAATATGTCCGACGAAGGCATTTGCTGGAAAAGAAGCGTTTCATCATCATCGCTGTGGAAATATGATGAACACTGTGTTCCATATGGAAAACACAGAAACTTCTCTTTGATTTCCTGATGAACTCTGTAAAGGCTTGAATATGAAG
This sequence comes from Platichthys flesus, assembly GCF_949316205.1. NCBI lineage: Eukaryota > Metazoa > Chordata > Actinopteri > Pleuronectiformes > Pleuronectidae > Platichthys > Platichthys flesus. The sequence goes on from NC_084961.1 coordinate 1,607,712, forward strand.
AGCAGCAGCTATTTGACTTGTCTCATCCAGGACCTGATTGAACCTGAGAATGTTTTCTGACTAAAGTATAAAGTAGATTTAAACCTTACATAGCAGACCTGCTCATAGAGTATACTCCTGCTCGTACTCTTCCTCTGTCAACCAGCTGTTAATCTAATACTTTAATATTCAAATTTAATTAAGATAATTGAGTATTAACATCACACCAGCGTACACACACACAGATTTTAAAGGGACACTTTATTTTACATTTTCATGAACAAACTGTTGGTCCCCTGATGTAGAAACATGTCAGCTCACACAATGATGGGTCAGTAATCTTCTCATAAGGTCACACACACATTTCATGCAATATTAAATCAATGTTCCCTGGTTTGAACCTCCGACTAAAACCATTTTCATGTTACAGCTTCTTATTGATATCTTGAATAAATATATATTCCAATAAATGAGTAGAAGATATTTATAGAAAAGCAGATGTCCTAGGATACTTGTTTAACTTCCTGCCTGCATACTTAATAAAGTTCCACTTCTTAATTCCACTGTCATGATGGGAGAGGCTGGCTGTTTGTGTCTGTGTGTGTGTGGGGGGGGGGAGAGAGCTTTGTCTTTCTTTCAGCAGCGCACATGAGAGGAACGACAGTGTCAACAACGGGATACTGGTGGAATAGGAGGAAGAAGGGAGAGTAGAGGAAGAGGTTTTCATTCTGCAGCTTCGATGTTATTTATCCCGCTGCCTCGGCAGTGGTGCTGCCGAGACAATGGGGTAATGGATGAGACGGCAGTGAGGACATCTCTCTGGTGGCTCCTCAGAGGACAGACAGGCAGGAGTGATGGTCATAAACAGCTCAGATTGTTTTTATTGCTGTTTCTTTCTGACCTGATTAACTGGCTGCTGTGTCCAGGTTCCATTAGCTGCCACGTTCAGCCGCTTGTGTTTGTGGGTTTGATCTTTTCTGACCTGGGACATTGTCACTGTGACACCTGGTCCTCGTTCTCCTCCTCAATCCTTCCACTGTCGTGACTTCTGAATCACCTCATCTTCTCTCATCCTCTTGAATAGGTTGTAGTTTGACAAATTATGTTTTTCTTTCACCTTCACTCATAGAAGCTGCCCAAAGATGGTTAACACGTTTTCGAAAGAGCATCTTATTGGTCATGATGGCAAAAGCTGATCTTTCTCCATCCAGATGTTACCTTGGAAAAGGTATTTTTCCAACCAGATGTTACCTGTGTGTAGCACGGGACTTCTGACAAATCAATCTTAATGCAGAACGCAGCATGTGACCACAATCCACCAAATCACTGCCTTTGTCTTTATACGATAGAGTTTTTTTTTACCTTTTCACGTGGCCCAGACAATAATTCATGGATCTTGATGAAAAACATCTGTCAGGTTTAGGGGACTAATATCTGTTTGATTGAGTTGGACTTGCTGCAGGTATGAGCTCTGCTGAGTGACGATGGTATTCTGTCCTGTTGCACGATGACCTCAGAGAGCACGTTCCCAACTCGTCCTAAAAGCTGCCTCCACGGCTCGGGGACGGCTCAGCTCTCACAGAGGCCGCGGACAGAGGGACTCCTCAGCTGGCCGGGGTCAGCGAGGAATGCACCCGGGAGAGGGAGGGAATGTACCACAGGGGTGTTGAGGAAGGGGGTGGGGTGGCAGCGGAGGAAACACAGAGGGGGGAAACAGAGGGGTCTTTTGTGAGACAGGAAGCTGCTGAGACCAGGGCCCTCTCCCTGGGTACAGTAGTGGAGCAGAGAGAAACCTGGGAAATGAGAAAGATGTGATGGAGGGAGGAAGACGGAGGGCAGAGGAGACACCTGGGAGGAGGTGGAAAGTGAGCGAGTGATGGAACAAGAGCTTGAAGGATTCAAACGATGGGGGTTTTATTAGTGCTCCAGAAGTTCACTTCTCATTTATAGTTTGGTGACCGGGAATCTGAGCTTTTAATACAATTGGAAAAATAAGGTAGATTGATCTGTGTGGAAAACCAATACCAAATACCATCAACTTAACTGTCATCCAGATCCCATCCACTTACGCAGAGGAGACAGGGTTATGATGCAGCCAGCCACCAGGGGTCTATCAAGATGATCTGGTGTCAGTTTTGAGGAGCTGTCTTGTTGTTAACTTTTTTCAGAGGGGTTTCCTACATGTGAAGGTCTGGCTGCTCCTCGTTGCTCCTCACTGCTCCTCACTGCTCCTCCACAGTTCTTTGTAGTGGTCAGCTGCTGGATGAACAGCATCGTGTCACTGTGATGGGAAATGACCCACCTGACCTTCGCCTGGACCTCAGTGGGTCCACCTGACCAGTCAGGTCACAGCTGGGCTTCGTGGCCCCTCTGTCCCTTCACCGCTCAACCAGCTGAATACTTTTGATGCTTCACATACTTGTTGCTTCTCCTCTTTCATCCCTTCACAATGAAACAGCCACAGGACTGAGTTTCATTCACTGTGATCTCTCTCTAGCAAAGCTGGTGGAGTCAGGGAGGAGTTCTTTTCCACAGGTTTGTGATGGAGAAGCATTAAATCTTTGATTCTTGATGATTTTCCCATATTCTCATGGAGATGTAGCTTGTACTGAGAAGCTTCAGTGGCGTCAAGTTTTGAATCTCTAAAGATTTGATATGAAACACCTCTTCATCAAAATGTTCAAACCCAGAGAAATCCACAGCTTTATTAATTTCATATTGGTCGTCTTTTATATGCTTCATCTCCACCCGTAGTGAGTTGATGAGAAGATGTTAACCTTGCTAAGAACAGTCATATCATTTAGTTTACAGCTTTAACATCCTACAAATTTAAGGTCACATTATGAAATTTGGACAAAGGGTCAGTTTCCTGAACACACACACACGTGCATATATATTTTTGTGTATGTAGGAACAGTGTAACCTGGGATATATAAAGTGCTGTAACCTTTGCACAGTTGTTCACAGCTGTTCTGTTCAGGTGACTTGTGGAGAAACCTGCAGCTCCAACGACACAAACCAGTTACTGTGTCAAAGCCACTGAGGTCCCACCCTGTGTTTTAGTCAGTAGGTCACTTACAGATGCCTCTCTCCATCCATCCCTCCATCCATCCTTCCGTTCATCCCTCCGTCCATGGGTCCACCTTCTCAGGTTTTTCTTCTAGTCTCCATGTGTAAATACCTTTTGATCCCTCCTCCCTCCCTCCTGCTCTCTCCCTCTCTCTCTGACTCCCCTCACCTCCGTCCGCTCTCCTTCTTTTATCAATGGCTCTCATTCATTCCCTCTCACCCTCTGCATGCCTATGTGGCCCCCACCACCAGCTCTCTACCCACCCATCCTCCCTCCTCTCCTCTCCTCTCTATTCATTCCTGTGATTTCTCTTTTTTTTGGTTGTTTTTTTGCCTGTACCTTTCCACGGCCCTCACCTCCCCTCAAACCGCCGTGCGTACCAGACTAATCTCCGGCCTCCATCTTTGCCTGGGTTTCTTTTTGGGGAGTTTTGGTATTTACATCTCAATCCAGATGTGGTTATTTCAGGCTTTGGCAAAATTTGTTTATAAGAAAACAGTTTCGGCACATTTATCACAATTCCAGGTTTTTAATCATTGTTTGGATGTTAATCTTTTCTGCTGTTTAACACTAAGGAGGTTTTTAATGTAGTGAATTTTTATAAAGGTTTATAAAATCTGCTCCTCGTATATTTTTACTTCGTGGCTCAGAATAACCTCTTTCTGGTTCATGCTATATCTCCAGTCTCTCTAATAGCCTTTTATTATTACAGCCATTATAAACCAAATTACCTCCCAACTGTGAGTAATTGTGCTAAATTGAGCAAATCTCACAGCTCACCCATTCCCTTATTTAACATCAGGAGGTAAAGAAGCTGCCTTCCACCTCCCAAAGTAAGAATTGCTTAGTGTTGAAAGTTGGTAATGGAACACGTGTGCACAAGAGAAATGCTGAGAATGAGAGAGAGGGGAACACACACACACACACACACACACACACACACACACACACACACACTCTGGTTAGTGAATCAAATATCAAAAGACGTGTGTACTTTGGCAGAACGATACCGTCTGCTCATATAGAAACGCTGTTATACATCAGTTGGCACGCACACTTCAGAGCTCGTGAACACTCACCCCACACAGAAAAACACACCCACCCCTGTGTACCCTCACTGCACCTCCCCCCTCCCTCCTCCCTCCTCCCTGCCCCTTCGTCACCCCTTGTCCTCCCTCTCCTGCCTATTTCAAGATATGTGGTTAACTGGGTGTGTTCGATGGCCAGATTCAGAATCACAGACCCATTTACTGTCTAATCCTTTTTACCTGGTGTCTTTGCACACCTCCAGCAGCTTCACCAGGCAGATTGTGTCTTCACCAGGCATGGACACACGCACTTTGACCCCATTGTTAGTGCTGAGAGGATCAGTGAACTCCCTTTTCCGTTTCCTCCCAGGCGATCCCTGGCTCTGATCTATTTCGGTGTGTTGTGGCTAACAGGGTGTGTGTGCGTTTGCGGCCCTGCCCAGTAAAATACAGACTTTTCAAGGAAGTCAGCAATATAATATGGCCGCTTTATTGTAATTACAAGGTTCTTCTTTTGGAAATGGCACGCAGAGAGAGCTGCTGCCCACAGGCACATGCTGAGTCCGTCTCCAAGAGCTCGTGCCACCTCCCTCTGCCCCTCTGCTGGACTCCCTTGCTTGCATTGATCCAGATGTTGTCACTGCCCCAGATGTTCCACAGCAGACGCCGCTATCAGCTGGTTACCAGTCACCCTTTGACATGACAGCCAGTACAGATTCCTGTGCTGTCAGACTGGACTGGAGTCGGAGCTCCGTGTGGTGGGTGGCCATGTCTGATGCAGCTTCTCCACAGGGAAACCTTGTGGTCTCCTGGTTCTCACAACCCTGAAATTACTGCCCAGTGAATTAAAAGCTTTTATTAATTCAAACATGGCCGACATTGAAACATTGAAGAGTGTAATTGGAGGTTTCACGACGACGTGTTCCACAGAGTTTCTTCTGAACGAGACGAGAGCACCTGTGTGTTGGTGTCCGATTGTTTGACCTGCTAATGACACGTTAGCGGCCTCACCTCCCAGTGGTCACTGGGACGTGCTGTGAGTCTGTTTCATGGGAGGATGAAGTCATGCTGCTGCTGGGAGCTCCGGCTCTCTGGACTCTGTGTCGCTTCTACAATGAGGTCAGCAGATTGTGTGGATTTCACTGTTGCTTTGGCAGCGATGTTTGATGCTGCATTGCATTAATGTGTAAAGATATTAAAACTCCACTGGACAGGATTTTAAATCTAAATTCTGTCTGACATGTAACTAGGGGGAATACAATCAGATGCCATAGAGTCGACATATTCTAACAAAAAAATTCATGACTAACACTGGTCATGCTCCAGCTCCTCCCACCCCACCCCACGACCATTACACGTATAAATGACTTTTAATAGAAAAAGACATTAAGAGCAGATCAAATATTTTTGAGAAGTAAAGCAAAATCAGATTGATATGTCATAAAAATCGTGTGACTTCTCGAAAAAGCATTTAAATGATCTCCATCCAGATAACTGCAGTTTGTGGGATAAAATAAAACATTCCTTTAATAAATAAATGTACATACACACAACTAAAACAAATATTGATAATAGTGACAAATATATGCATTAAATTAAAAAGTCATAGACCGGTTCACCACTTTCTGTTGTGTGCAGGATGAAACCATGGACACAACAAAAGTGTAGATTACGGTCTTTAAATGTAGACGTCTGTGTGAATATAAATCGCAGACACACACTCACATACCACAGATGTCTCGTGGGGTGTCTCTTTGTACAGCCTCCGGCTTCTACTTTCATATTAGAAACCAAACAGCCTGTCCTCAAAAGGAAAAAGCACACAGAGCTGCCGCACTGAGAGAGCGTTTCCTTGACTTTCTGATTTCTGAGGAAAATAACTCCCAGCTGAGCTTTTTAATTCTACTTTATAGTGTCTATTCTCCATTTTATCACATTAAATGAACCAAGTATTTGTGTTGCTCTCTGTTTTCTGATCTTTTCAGCTTTTCTGTTGAACCCCTCAATTTTACTTCTGTTTCTTTTTACTCCCTCTACATTCCGAGAACATAAAATTCTATATTTTCCTTTTGGTTTTACATATAGTACATATACATATATATAGCTATAGAAACTACCCTCCCCTGGTTTTGCTGGATGCACTTCAGTTGCTGGTTTCACTTGATGATCACACAGCAGCCGCTCCTTCTCATTCTGTTTACATCTAAGCTCACCGCTGGAGTTTCTTATGAGAGCTCAGAACAGTTTTCTCCTTCTGGCCGCCTCGGATGAAAACTCACAGGCTGCACGTTACAGCCGAACAGAACCTGAAACATGTCCATCGTAACTGAGGCGTGTCCCTTTTTTCCTCGTCTGGAATTTAGCATCATGGAGACATGGTACTCTGAAGAGGGAGATGTTGGAGTCAGACATCTTTAATTAGCCATAAAACTATTATTTTTAAATCATAAAACGAGTCAAAAGAAGCATCGACACGATCATAAACCTGTTACCATGCTGTATGATGCAGTACATTAGTTCAACTGATTTAAGCTGAGTATGATATGTCATTACATTTGGCCCTAATAATTTGGATTGTCACATATTATGAATAATTTATTCACCTGTACTTGTTTGTTTTTGTCTGTTGCGAAGCCTTACAAAGATGAGAGTGATGGAGAAATGCCACAGAATGCAAACACATCCCCTTATTTCCCCCCAGAGAATGGAAATGAGAGAGGGAGTGAGAGAGAGAGTGAGAGAGAGCGAGAGCTGCAGAGCATCGAGGGATGATTACGGTTAATTACGGCTTCGTGACTCATGTGAAGTCTGCGTTCAAAGAAAGTGACTAACTGTGGCTGTGTGAGTAGACGTTCAGGAGGCAGACGGCTGGGCACGGGTACACAGGTTTGATGCTGCTAAGTGTTTATGACAGGTGGGGAAACCAAAGCGACTTTGAAATGATGAAAGGAATGTCTCTTTGAGATTACGGCTAAAGAAGCTTTACAGTTGATGTCTCGTACCAAGCACCCGATATAACCAGGGGCTTGAAAACTTAGACTAGACTTAATTTGGCAGAAAATATGGTGTCTGTTTTTTTTCCAACACAAAAGGATTCATGACCACGACATATTTCACAGTTCTCAAAATACAGAATATAAAAAACACCTGTTTACAAATCGCATTTATCACTGTGTCATAAATCATCTATTTCTTCATTTAGGATTAAAAACAGGTCATTTTTTCCAGAGTTTAAACTTCAGTCTTCCACCAGTTGCTTGTTATCAACATATTACTTGTTCTGTCATGATCTGTTTTATTTACTGTATGTGTTTATGATTTATATTACCAAGGTACGTATCTTTACTTTTCTTAGGTATTTAAAATCCTGGAATGTCTTTAATTGCATCGTGTGCATTTCCCCCCAAAACAGGTGAAATTTATGGCACTCACCAAAAATGTGTGTGTGGTTTTCCTCCCTGTAATTAAACATTTTCACTGTGTGATCACCATCAATCAGGATCCATCACATTACGTCACTGTTTGTTTCCAAATGTCAGACTTTCACAGGGAGAAGGTAGATTTCAAGTTCTCAGTGATTCCTTTCTCTCTCTCTCTCTCTCTCTCTCTCTCTCTCTCTCTCTCTCTCTCTCTCTCTCTCTCTCTCTCTCTCTCTCTCTCTCCACGTGCACCTGAGCTGATGCTGCAAAACAAGGCCACGTGGGACTGACCAATGAGAGCCGGAGGAGAGCCACGAAGGCTTGGATGAAAGGGGCGTGGTAAGTGGAGCGGACAGCAGCGTGATTGGCTGAACGCGCACTCGCCTGCTGCTGCTCATCTCATCTGTGCGTGTGTTTGCTTTCTAACATTCACCTGAACGATCCGTCGTGGTTTATAAATCCAGTCTTTACGCAGCGCAGATACAAACACGTGAAAGGTGGAAGTGGAGAAGATAAAGAGAAATAATCTATGATCATCCTTCATCAGCTTTTCACTGAGTGAGCAACATTAAACCTGCTGTGTGTGTGTGTGTGTGTGTGTGTGTGTGTGTGTGTGTGTGTGATATTTGTATGAGCTTATCATTAAAACAGTGCGCGCTCTCACACGCCCCTCCACAACGTAAATCTGCGCGCAATTACGCACGCCCCCATTTTGCCATTCTCTCTCTCTCTCTCCCCTTTTGCCACTCATTCACTCTCTCTCTCTCTCTCCACGCACGCACACATACACACACGCTCTCGCTCTACGTGGGAGAAAGTAAAGAAGGGGAGAGGGAAAGAGAGAGAAGGGAGAGAGAGCGTGATTCCAGGTCTCTCTCTGCGGCTCTCTCCACTTTGGGTACTCGTACCCAATCTGACTCAATGGGGCTTTAGCACTAAGGGGTTACACGTTAAAATAAAAGATATTTATTCACCCCGAACCCCTTTTTCAGGTTTCGTGCACTAACGTAGACAGACATAGGTAACTCATTAAGGAGAGCAGAGGCAGAGACGCGCCTTTTTGTCCGTTGCCTCGCAGAAGGTTCAGTCGGGTCCTTCTCGTCGGCTGACTTTCTGTGAGAGGATAACTTCCACCACATCCTGCACTTACAGCTCTACCAGGCCGGCAAACCACTGCAGCACTATGGATATTGGAGCTTGTTCCTTACGGAAGAAACGGAGACCATGGCGCATGGACTTCTCATCCTTCGCCTTGGTGACCGTGGTGCTCGCTATGTGCCAAACGACCGTGGTGCGGGCAGGTAAGAACTCAGTTTCGATGTTTTAAAATGAGACTTTGGATCAGCAACACCTTTAGTGTTCTGTCCTCATTCTTACTCAGATGAAGCGTGTGCGTAAAAGCTTATCTCATCCAGTGCGCACCTGATTTCCAATGCTCCAATAACAGCTGCTCCACTAGTCATCATCTCTGAAGTGGATTTGTTAAATAGGAACGTGCATGTTTACAAGTTTTCTACTTTCTACACTTGGAGTTTGGCGACGTTTGTGTTTTTCATGGTATTTTTGACAGATAGTTGTTGAGACAAAACAAGTGATGAAACGTCCATCCGCTTAAAAACCAAACAAACAAAAATAATGACACCAGAGTCATTTGTTGTTTGTAGTTGGTTTGAAAAAAGTTTTTCTCTGCGGAAATCTTACCATCCTTGACATACCGTATCCAACAATGGATGTTACGCACTGTGCTTATCAATCGGTGATCAGGGAGACGTTATAAAAAAGATTTACTTCACTTTTTGCTGAAAAGAAAACATTTCAACACATTGTTAGGTTTCAAATAAGAGTTGTTTTGTCATCATGCCTCCTCCTGTATCTCCCTCTGTGTGTGTGTGTGTGTGTGTGTGTGTGTGTGTATGTGTCTGTGTGTGTGCGTGCATGGTGCTGACAGGTGTCCTCTCCCCTCGATGCTCAAACATCTCAAACATCTAGACGCTTTTTTGATCATTTTTGGTCAAGTTTGCCTCATGTTGACTTTGCTTATGAATAAACTCAATTCCATTATCACACAGAGAGGTATTCAGTTTATTCGCTTATGGTAGTCACTTCTGCCCCCCCTCATCCGGAGGGGTTCATGGGGTAAGATGGAGCAAACAGCTGATCCAGTCTCTCATGGGGGGAGTTTGTCAGTCAAGGATCAGTTTTATGATTTTACTTTAAATGTCTCCATTGCAAATGTCTGCCTGTGAGTCAAGTGAGCTGTGGATAGAGAGAGTGAGGTGATTACCAGTTCAGCCTGTGCATCCGTCACTGCCCCTGGTTCCACTGGGAGGAGGAATATCTGCATCCCATTCAGAATATTGAACGGAAGCTTTATTTAGCATTTTCCTGAGAAGATAAAATAGGCTTGTTTGTTTTTATCATAGTTTAATCTTAGAAGAAGAATTTGCACATCAGGACAATATTCTTTCAGGATATTTCTTGCAGAGTTTTATAGAACCCCCCACCCCCCACCTGCACTGCTAGACAGTAGATGGCCTGAGAAGAATGATCTGTAATGCGCTGCAGTTCCCTGACGCACCACCAGGGGTCTGCAGTTATTTTTAAACACAGAGAATCCATTGATTCACCTGATTCCAGATCAGTTCGCATCTGAGACTTTTACGCGCAGTGACACGCGGCACCACCGTGGGCTGATATTAACATAAAGATACAACTTGTGATTAAAATGGTAACGTTTGAATTTGATATTTTCAGGCTTTAATTGATCTGATTATTTGACGAACCTTTGGAGATGAGTAGGTCTGAAGCCTGTGGACAATTAAATGTTAAAAGTTATGTGATTGTATCATTCACAGAAACTCCAAAGTAGGTTTAGTTTACCTTCAATTAAATGAGCTTTAGAGGTTTCTGTGCGTCAGAGCTCGTGGGGGCAGTTGGAGCAGCTGAGGGACCACTGGAGCTCCTGGATCTCACCTGCCCTCCGGTGTGTGTTCTTTGGCCCCAACTCCAGATCGCAGGAGGCGCTTGCACCGGCCCGTCGTCTCCCGTGTGTATTTTGGAGGTTGAAGCCTGAGACATTTCTTGCTTTCTATGAATAGGTTATTATGCGGCGGAGTGAAAGCGGTTAGTGTGTCCGCGTTAATGTGTGCTTTGTACAGTTGTGTTTGTGTATATGCGTCTGTGAGCTCTGGATGTTTTTTCTCCCAGCTCAGGGTGTGGAACCGTACTTCAGTGTGAATGTGCCTCTGTGTGCAGCAGCTCCTGCAGCCTGCTGTCATCTGAGGCTCATGGAGCTGCTGTGCGCGCGCAGGTGCTCGCAGAGTTAACGTTCTTTTGATCATATGACCTGGATCGTGTCAGAGTGACGGAAGTAAAACCCTCCTTTCACCTGGAAGCACGTGTTCACGCCTTTTTGTGCACGTCGCGTCCCTGGCCAGACGCACGTTCCTGTACGCGCAGTGTGGTGCAGCAGCAAACTGTAACAGCGCCCCACCCAGGCAGTGAAAGACCATTTAGAGAAGAGAGAGGTCAGAAGCCTTCACGTGTCCTCCCTTCATCACTGAGAGAATGAAGGGAGGAGGAGCAGGACGGATGGATGAGTGGATGAGTGAATGGATGAGTGGATGAGTCAATGGATGAGTGGATGGATGGATGGATGGTTTGATGGATGGATGGATGAGTGGATGAGGCTCAGAGACCAGTGGGCCTCCAGACGCATGAAAGACTTGTTTTGTTCAAATCAGGAGAAAATCACAGGGCAATATTTTCTTGACATGGATGTTCCCCGAGCTCCTCAAAGACCAGTCTGTCTCCGTGAGGCTAAACATAACATAACCCATGGTCTCTCTCTCTCTCTCTCTCTCTCTCTCTCTCTCCCTCTCCCTCTGGTGAATGGAGCTACTATACGTGGGGGCAGAGCTCAGGCCTTTGACAGCTCACTCTGTGACTGTGTGGAAGTGTGTGGTATTTCAGGCTCCTGCTGATCACATGTCTGGAAGTTTTAACTTGTCCTCTCCATTTTTCCTCTGACTCGTCATCTTTTCCCTCTGTCCCTCTGTCCCTCTGTCCCTCTGTCCCTCTGTCAGCTGCATCTCTTCTGCGACATTAGAATTGTTGATACAGAAAAACCTTGTTAAGCACCAAGTGCATTAGATGCTTTCAGTTTGTGATGAGACCTGAGCTGAGCCTCTCAGACAGACCTGACTCTTATCTGATCCCAGATTCCACCTTCTTTGTTAACTAGCAGCTGAACCCAGCACTTAAGCCTGTGTAATGTAAGGCTGCTGCGCTCATGCTCAATTAAAGCCTTCGGAGGACAAGTTGCCTGGGAGGCTGAGCTCAGGGCAAAATCCCCAATTTCTCCCTGGACTGTTTAACTAACTCTTGGTGACGTGATTCATCTCCACCAGTTTACAGACGATTGACAAAGTGAAAAGTTTCCTCCTTCACTCCGTCTGATCTGGTGAGTGGGTTCCATCTCCTGTGAGAAGAACTGAATGAGAGTCAGAAACTGTCACAATCAGCTCCAGTTGAAGAGTGAAGCTGAACTGAGATCAGTTAAAAAGACTCAGAAGTTATTAAAAACAAGAAAAAAAACAGGAAACTGTTAAAATATGAAGAGTGAAAGACGTTTTGGTGGATTTGTTACAGCAGCAGCTCTTCAGGTTCAGGAAGCAGAGGATCATGGGTAATATCCAGTGTTCAGTCAGATTGATAGTTTGTTTTTTCTTCTTTACCCGAAAATCACTTCATCAACCAACAGCATTAGTCTCCACATGTGGCTGCAGGGGGCGCTGCAGCTCAGTCAAAGCCACACAGTGTTGCTTTAACTCCTCGTTTTCTGAGCCGCCACTCGATTCAGAGACGTAGGAATCTTTCCGTTAATGTTCTCGTGTTCACTTTCTCACCGACCTCAACCACGGAAGCTAAATCTATTCACTTGCACCGGCAGATAAGAGGCGGGCAGTGGTTGAAAGAGAAAGAAACACACACAGTCAAAGCTTAGACCCACATGTAGTAAACACGTCAGAGGCCTCGAAACCAGAGCGTCTCTTCAAACTGTGAACTTGTAAAAGTCGTTCTCAGGCTGAACCACATCAGCTCTGCAGCCCGGAGGGAACAGTGAGAGCAGAAGATAGCTCCTCTGCTTTTTCTCGGTTTGGTACGTGATGATTTTGTGGTTTGTGTGTGAGCGCGGTGAGGCGTCCATCCTCGGACACGTTCTGTTTTAGCAGGAGATGAACAAGGACGGCAGGAGAGTGGGCCAACTCTATAATGACAGGCTGTGTGTATAGGATGCTATTCCTAGTCACTGTTATTTTGCTGCTTCTAGGAAGTCGGTGCAGGAGGGTGTGGAGAGCAGCTGTGGGATTTTACATGTAATGTTAATGTACATCTCTTTTCCAGACATCGGTTCAGTCTATCCATTGGAAAATTGTTTTAAATGTTGTTGGGCTCAGACTGGGTTGACTGGAAAGATCCTGAGGAAGTTTTAAAATATAGAAAACATTGAATAAACCTCTCTTTGCTTTTTTAACAATTTCTTTTCACTTATTAAAGAGAAACAAATTCTCATTTTACTAAATTAAATCTATGCAGCAGATATGGAAAACCCCCGACCTAATTACATTCTGTTGCATAGTGCTCTGAACCTGCACTTTGATTATCAAATGCAACCGATGTGCACTTGTGTTTGCAGCATTATAGCATAAACAAAAACAGTTATGCAGCACATGATTTCTAGTATTTAATACCTGTTTTTTTTATTCATTGCACCATATCGATTTCAGTCATTTGATTTTGAATCTATCTGGAACTGTTCAGGAGCGTTTAATGAACTTAACCTCTTAGTCCTGTTGGAGAAACGCCCCGGAGCGAGCGTTACAGTCTCATCACAGTCACCTGCCTCTCACACGTGTTTTCACAGGTAAATTACAGATGTAGAGATCTGCAGAATGCAGGGTAGATTCTGATGTGGGGGATTTCCACAGCCAAAAGGTCTTTGCTATAAACAGTGATGATGATTATAAACGTAATCCTGAGCCTGCTGCTGTTACACTTGTCTTCATTATAAGTCTGACTTGGCTAGACTGTGGTGTGAAGAGATTTCAGGCACCCCCAATAACTGTTATTAAAGATGTGTAACTTAATTCAGTATAAATATTTTGGCTGTACACTAATAACAATCTGTTTAAAGTTCATTTAAATGTCAGGATTTAATGCCGTAAATATACTATCTGCAAGTTTCAGGATTTTGTTTTATTTTTTCTGCATTAGATTGTAGTAGAAGTAATAATATATACAAGTATTTCCTGCACTGTTTTGTTGTTGGTCTTGTTTATGACTTTGAAACATTGTCTGTGTGTAGTGGAAGTAACTTTGGGTTTTTCTGTGTAACTGTTGAACAAGAGCTTTTCCTTCATTGTGATTCTCAGACTTTGTTTTTGGGTTAGTCAGGTTTAGTTAGTTAGTTGCTGTCAGAGCTGAGCTATGGACTCTGGAGGTTCAAGATCCATCAGGTTTGTAATTTGTGCCCCCGCTCACCGTCTGTGAGCCTCTGACTGTCTCCTGCCTCTTGCGGTGTCAGGATCCACCCTCAGATCCAAACTAAGACTGTGGCCGGCCCCTGAAACCGCATGAAGCTGCAGCTCGATACCCGTTGGCAGCTGCGTCGGTGCTGACACACACCACACGATGGTGCACATAGGACATCGAGGACTTGAGCAGTATATAGGGATTGTTACCCAGAAACCACACTAGGCTGCGCTGCAGTAAACGTTGGTTCTGAGCTGCAGCGACAATTGTAATGAATGGACTGTGAAATCTAAAAACAACAGATGAAGGGTTCAAGTGAAACATTGCTAATATCATCCATTCGCTTCAATATGGATAATTCACTTCATATTAAGATTGTTTGGCCACATTAGGAGGATTATGATGCAGTTCTTCAGGAGAGGGAGATGATAGCAGGCTAGACGTTCATCTGCCTCCAGACCTTCAGCTTAGAAATGTAAAAATAACCTGAGCTGAAAATGATAGATCCAATTAAAACTCTGATAAATAGACACAAGAACACAAGAAGTCCAGAGACAACCTGGAGGCATCACATCACACATCACAAAGGAATATCTCAGAAGTCGAACAACACGGAGGAAACAATTAATGTGGTTTAAAAGGGACTTGAACATCTGAAATAAATCAAACTTTAAGATATGAAATGTGTAGCCACTTGTTTACATGCAGGGTGCACCAATAGAATCAGTTTCAACCTGAGGTTCCTCATGTTCCACGTTCTCTTCAGAAAACTCTTCATCACGCTCTGATCCAGAAGGAAACTTTGCTTCTCTTCTCAAAGCACAAGTTGTTTATTTCTCATCATCGCTCGAACTGGCTCATTGTTGTTTTGTGTTGGAAAGTGACAAGTGGCAGCTCAGTGGGATTTTAACTTTTGTTCATTTAATAAATCTACATTGTGCTTTTCAAATAACTTAAATATCTATAAACATAATTTTATGTTGTAGAAATAATGTGAATTCCACTGATCCCTTTTTACAGCATGGGTACAGAATGTATTTTCTGTCTGTGCACACAAGGCATTATAAATAAATCCTAACCATAGAGGTCCAGGTTGGAAGTTATAACCTGCAGTCGGGCTGAGCTCACACTCCGAGAGGCCGCGGGCAGCTGGAACCACTGCAGCTCAGTTTGTGGTCAGTTTTCAAATTCGTTTGAAATTTGACTTCTTGTGATTTATGATTTTTTGGAAAGAACTATTGGGACATAGAGCTGAGTGTGTGTTTGTGTGTGTGTGTGTGTGTGTGTGTGTGTGTGTGTGTGTGTGTTTCTCTGCGGTCAACATTGCACGTCCCACTCGCTCTCTCTGAGTCTGACAACGTGGTCGTTGTGTAAAGGTGAGAGGTGAGGGGTCAACGTGTCAGCTGGAGTGTGTGTCTGGTATTTGACACAGCTGCACCAAAGGAGGAAAGGGCACAGACACACACACACACACAGACACACACACACACACACACAGACACACACACACACACACACACACACACACACACATGCACATAAACATGAATTGCTACACAGGGCATCAGAGGCAGAAAGAGGTAACTATAAAGGCGTGTGTGTGTGAGTGTATGTGTGTGTCTGTCACCAAGTTAATTAAATCTGTTGTGGCTCCATCTAGTGGCGGCTGAGGTGAACAGAACTAACTCCATCAGTTTGCAGCAGCTCACCTGAGCGTCACATGTGTTTCCCATCAGGTTGTAATGGGCTGGTCTTCTGTGTGTTTGCTCACTTGTGGCTGTGAGAGGGTTTGAGGGTGAAACAGTGACAGGACTGTTTCAGGCCTCGTGAAAACTAAATCCATCCACACCAGAGTACAGAGCTCCATTCTCCAGCTCACAGCGTAGAGTTAGGATGTGTGATCGAAGGATTCAACAACTGGGCTGAAGAGAAGTAGAATAAAGCAAATAAGAAGATTTCATTGAGTATCCAACTTATTCTGTGCTGCCACATTCTGGTCAAAGCTTCAAAGCACTGCAGGGACTTCTCACTGAAACTCACTGAACTCTGCCAAAGACCAATCGTCCCCAGAGAGTCAATGAAGCTGCATTTCTCACACTCACAGATATCAGTTCACTTAAGATGCCTGATGGGATTTTTCCTCAAGATCCATGAATTACTCTTTAGGGAATCAGTGAAAATGTCAAAAACTATCCTGTGTGGCAATTTGAAAGAAAGTGATTCCTGGATACGTCCTCTGCTCCAGGTTCGGTTCCGGGTCCGCATCCTTTCACCAAGTTCCCTGAACAAACCAGCTGATCAGCTGCTGCTGCCGGTTCCCTGGTCGAGGCTGAGACATATTTAAAAGTAGACTGAAGACCCTCGTGCTGTCTCGGGCTTCTCAGTGTCCTTAAGTGGTTTTTATCCACATCATAGCATTTTAATTTAATTTAAATAATTGTTATATTTCGAACTGTATCTTTTTTCTTTTTATAGATATTTGGTCAACCACATCTATTTTTAAATGAGGTTTAATAAAGGAGAGAGGATTATACTTTAAAGCAATGTATGATGACTCACATCAGTATCAGGTAGACGAGTGTTGGGCGTCACTGGTTCTTCTCCAGTGCAGCTGTCAGTGGGTCTAACTGTACGTGCTACTGTAATCTTCACCTCCAGCACAGGGCTGGAACCTCCCTCACGTGCCTGCGAGTCGTTTCCTGTCTGAACGACTGCAGTGTTATTGGGCAGCCATCACTTCAGAAGGCTGCAGCCATCTGTGAGCGTTTATGTTGAGAGAGACCGATGGAGTGAGAGAGAGAGTAAGAGAAGAAAGAGAGTTTGTGCCTCGCTGCAGTTTGTTTTCATACCTTGTCTAGTTTCATATTTGCAGCTCCTCGTATCGTGAGCTGTGTGGCTGCACTTCTCTCGGACTGGGCCATGGGTGTGTGTGTGTGTGTTATTTTTGTGGGTGTGTTTTTGTCGTGATTGAGGTCCTCCAGGCAGGAAGGGCCCCGGCTGCAGATGTGAGCTGGTCAGGCAGCAGAGAACAGAGTGGCACATTGTGCTGGTCGTACTGGGGGAGCTCGGGCTGCAATCTGATCCAATATCCTGCCATCACAGAACCATGCTGTCTACTGTCACTGTCTGACCCCCCCAAAACACACACACACACACACACGCTCCACCTTTACCTGACCCCCCCCCTCCCTTCCTCTTCCTCTTTCTCATTCCCAGCATTCCTGTGCAGACTTAGTAAAGTCTTGAAAACTATGGGAAAATAAATCCAATGCCTCTCAAGACTCACAAAAGAAAACATGAGGCCTGGTTTCTGTTGAGTTTGGATATTATACCGTGTTATGTTATGGAAATCTTGTTGAAAATTTTAAAAAGGACCCATACATTTCTGTTTTCATCCCTCTCAACGTTAACTGCACTCTTTAAATCTTTTTAGAATTTCCTTCATCCATGTTTTTAATTTTCTTTATGTTCCAGCTTCCTCTAACTTCTCTTCTTTTGGCCTTTTTTGGTCTTTTCTGTTTTGGACGGTTGATGTAGCATCACAGTGCCTCTCAATCTACACCTCACTCCCCCCCCTCCTTACAGAGTCATACAAATATGGATAAATACGGACCTGGTCACACAGGTTGTTGTCGATTGTGAAGGTTGTGTAGTTAACTGAAAGTTTATTCTGAACTTACGAGGCAGGATGCCACTAGCAAGCATCATAATTGGGTTAATTTGGATTTAGGGCCCCCCCACGTCCCTGTTGCCCCTGGCCCCCAAAGTCCCTGTAAACGATCCTGCTCACAGAGCATTTCACGTTTACTCCTTCTTCCTCCTTCGCTCGGTCCACCTCTGCCTCCTCCTCCTCCTCCTCCTCTGTCTGCTGCAGACAGACGTTAGCGGCCTGTGGTCGAGACACCCTGAGGAAACAGCAACGCACCGTTTGCTCTGTGTGAATAAATAAGACCATCTGTGAGCCTGTGTGACAAACTGGTGATTCTGAGACCACTGGGTGTCACCCAAACAAAAGCACCGCTGTGAATTTAGTGAAAAGAAAAAGGAAACTTAACATGAGCGTCAAATATCCAACTTCGTCTGATTAGCACATTGAGATGATTTATTATTAAGGGATACGAGTTGTTGACTGTGGGTCTGTGTGTGCGACTTAAGACACAAACCTTCTTGGTCTCTTCCACACACAGGGCTTTTTCTTGCCCTAAGACAGAATGCAGACTGGAGGAGCTGGGGATCGAACCCTTGACCCTCTGGAAAGTGGATGGTTCTCTCTGAGATTTGCTAGAAATACTTTGTAATGATCCATTTTCAGCTTGACCCTGTTGACTGACAGTTAAATATTTAAGAATAGCGGTGATGAGCTCCTTCACACACCGATCGGATCTGATCCCTGCTCAGCTGAGCGTTTCTAACACGCTGTGGTGACTGTGATTATATAATTTCCTCTTAAATATGACGTTCTGATGAAAAATGAAAATGAACGATGACGTCTCAGGTTTTTATCTTTTCATCGGAGCGGTTGTTTTTACCAGAGCAACGCGTCACTATAGGTTTACTGAGAGAAGTGCCACAGCAGGCCGATGACTGTGATTGGATCTAATTGGCTGTTAACAGCAAACTTAGCTCCTGGTGCACCTCAAACTCAGGATGGAGAAGTGAGGAGAGCTGGGTGTAGTTGAAGACTTACTGGGAACCATCGAGATGTTGTAATTTTCTATGGTCGACTTTATAATTACATTTCATTTGCTGGGTTCTCAGACCGAGCATTTTTAACAAGCTTTCTGTTTTGAAACCTGCGTCAATCCGTCTGGAGTGAGAGGGCAGGCGACACAACATCTCCACGTCTCAGAGGAAGTTACAATTTGAAGCAGGCGAGATTTACTAAAACTTAACTTTTCACTAAAGAGACGCTGAACAACCGTTATTCTAATGGAACAGACAGAGTTAAAAAGTCCAACGTCTTCCGCACTATCGTGATGTCACAATGCCAATTATTCAAAAAATATAAAAACGTGAGAAAACCCGGAGCAAACATCTGTGATATGGTTATTCTTAATTTACATAAAATGTTTAATTTGTTAAGGAAAATTAATCCTAACACAAACAAAATTGGTCACCTTGAATGAGTTTGAGCTACGTCTTTGAATACACAGCCTGACACAGTGCCTTTGAGCAATGTGAGGAAGCCAAAGAGGCGAACCACAGCACAGACTGAGGGTGGAGGAAGAGACTGTTTGACCTCAGTGTGTGAAGCTGGAGAGAGGACGTGAGACTCTGTGTGTGTGTGTGTATCTGTTGATGTGACGTTAATCTGTATTCTCTATACCTGGAGTGTTGGTGTGTGTGGATGTGTGTCTGTGTGTGTGTGTGTGTCTGTGTGCGTGTCAGGTTAAACTGTGAAATGATGGCCTGTCCTGAAACCTTCACTTGACTCAGCTCCATCATGTCAACAGCCACTTGTTTCAGTTGATACATGTGAGGAGAAAAGAAGCCACTGTCTCTTCTGGTTGAGACTGAGCTTCACTGTACCTGCTGTGGCTCCGGTGGTTTGGCCTGTCGCCCGCTCACCCCCTGGCACAGAGCTTCCTCTTTACATTAGACCTATGTGTACAGTGTTGGCCACTGTGGACACACACCTGCTTCTATATCACATTAGTGTCAGAAGAACTTTTTAGATATTCTTTAAAGAAGATTAAACTTCAAGCTGTTTGCAAATGCATCTGAAAAGATATTCTGACACTGATACCACCTCTGATACTGCAGAAAAGTCCGGGTCAGGAATCTGCAGATCCGTTTTGATATCACACTTTTAAAGTATTTTTGTAATTAAACTGCAATTTTCTTTTTCAGAAAATCACTTCTTCTTCCTTTTTCCAAAACGTTCTGTTTTTAGAGCAGCAAAGAAGAAGTGAGTTGCGGTAGTGCAGCATTAGCCGGAGCTACATGCAGCTAGAAACTCAGCAAGTAAAATCAAGTTGTGTTCAATATGCAGGATTCAGTGTGGAACTATTTAAAGAACATATTTGTCTAGATTTATTTATTTGTGTTGGTAGAGTTGCTCTTAGCTGCCAATCATGACATTTCACACTGTTTTTATACCATCAAGTACAAATCATTTATTAAACATCTGCTCTAACTAATTAGTTTGGTCCATGTCCCATCCACTAACATGGAGCACAAGCCAAGTTTATTTCCATTGATATATAAGCGTCACAGACAAATCTGACTACAGTGTGTGTACTTCACTGTCGTAGCATTACAGGATTTCTGAAGGTCACAGCTTCAGCTTTGTTATTCCACTTGTTTCGTATATTGAATTAAATCGCTGTGTCTCCAGCAGGGAAACTGTTCCTATGAGTCTCATGTGTTTAAAACTGATTGTTTGTATATACTGACCCGTCTCTTGTCTTGTCCCACAGACCCGGTGGACGTGCTGAGGGCTCTGCAGGTCCCCTCGCTCCCTGAGGGCGTGAAGAAAGTCCCCGGCTTCTGCACCTCCCGTCGCTCCGGCAGCCCCGACCATGCTTACCGCATCACCAAGAAGGCCCAGATCTCTGCCCCCACCAAGCAGCTCTTCACAGGTAGGCCGTGTTCAAACTCCCACAAGCTCCGATATTAAAATCTCAGTTTGTTTGTTTGTTCTACTGCAAAGAGGAAACGGGTGAATCATTATTGCACTGAAATATAAAAAACTTTACTTTTGGCATTAATTATAATCAACATCACTTGAATTAATTAATTGAAAATAACTCCACCAAATGCACTAGTACAGCATATCATTGTCTATAATATTATGAACCTACAGAAAGATTTATTATCTCTTACAGGAGAATTTGCTCAGTAAAGAAGAAACACTTTTAAGAAATGAACGCTCCTTTGGAGAACGTTTAATTACAGCAGGGCTTAATCTTTAATATTTAAGATGAATTCCAGAGTGAAGAAACCTGTAATCATCATTATACAGGATTCTCTTTATGTGTAGATGTATTTCAAGCTGAGCTGTGTGGAGTTTACTGAGGTTGTTGCTTCACTGCCTCGCTCCTGGATAGACCGTGTAATCATGAGCTGTGCAGCAGGAGCTGAGTTAAACTGTGTGGGAGAGCCATAACAAATTAACTTGAGAGTACAGTCTGACACCCTGGAGTGAGGAGAGAGACGACGAGGTGCCACTTATGTGGTTGTGAAGAAATCCTCAAAAGTCAAAGCTGATTTGACTCCTTTTCTGAGGTTTAGTCTTCGTTCTCCAGCTGTTAACACCTGTTATTACGTGTCCTCTGTCCTCTGCTCCAGCTTCACGTGGGACTTTCTTTCAAAGTCGGTTCATCCTGACTCAGATCTCTGACTTTAGAAACCTAAAGATAATCACATTCTCTTATCCTCCACTTGTTCACCTTCCTGTTTGAGAGCTATCTGTTTCTTTTTTTTTTCTTTCCTAAAACTCCATCTCCTGCCTCCCTTCTCCAGGTCCAGGTCTGACACCCCCCCACTCTTTACCTACTGATCTGTTTGTTCGTCTCCGTTCTCCGAGGCCACGTCTTTTAAACCCTTCCTTCTTTCCTCGCCTCCCGTCCCTCCCTCACCCGTAGGTCGTTTCCCGGAGAACTTCTCCATCATGGCTCTGGTTAAGGCCCAGTCTGGTCTCCAGGCCTTCCTCCTCTCCATCTACAGCGAGCAGGGCATCCAGCAGCTGGGAATCGAACTGGGACGCTCGCCCGTTTTCCTGTACGAGGACCAGAACGGCAAACCGGCCCCTGAGGACTACCCACTGTTCAGAGGCGTCAACCTGGCTGATGGCAAGTCAGTAACCAGCGACAACCAGTTTGTGACTGGTTGAGATGACACAGTTGGGGTTGTGTGGTTGTGATTGGCTGTGGAGTGTGTGTGTGTGTGAGGGTTCTCCAGACACCTTTATAATTAGGCCTGTGCTCACATGACACATTTATTCGCCTTCGGTTGGTCCTCCTTGTCTCCAGGTGGCATCGCATCGCTATCTCTGTTTCCAAGAAGAACGTGACTCTGCTGCTGGACTGCAAGAAGAAGATGACCCGCGCTCTGCCCCGGGGCAGCCACGCTGAGGTGGACACCAACGGCATCACGGTGTTCGGAGCCCGGCTGCTCGATGAGGAGGTTTTCCAGGTGAGGACGCTCACACAGAAAAGAGCTGTGGTTTTATTTGCACCCAAACAAACACTTGAGACTTTTGAAGGTTTTTAAAAATAAACAAATGATTCAGAAAAAGTGTTTAAAAGTGTTTTCATGTATGATTTGAATTACTGAAGATTTGTTGTATTTTAAATGTATTAGTACATCTAAGTTCTTCACTAGCATGTAGAGTGTACAGTTGTATGAAGTGGGCAGCTGTGGCTCAGGAGGTAGAGCGGGTTATCCACTAACCAGAGGGTCGGTGGTTCGATCCCTGACTCATCCTTTGACAGTTGTGGCTCTGTGAGTGACAGAATGAGTGAATGTGACATGAAGAGTAAAGATAATTGTAACGAGAAGTTCAAATAAAAAAAAAGTCAAAATAAAGACTTTGATAAACTTTAAGGATCCCAGCTCAGGTAGGTTCACTGTTACAGCAGCACATAGTCAAAATCAGGAAGACAAGGGAACACATGGACATATAAAATATAATTAAACAGGCAATTTAACAGAAAATAACACTTAATGATAATACAGACAATATGGACATAATTGTAATACTTTTCACTACAGATGGAAACATTAGAGAAATGTACTTGAGTAAAATGCAGTGGCACAGGATCATTGCATGAGGGTGTGTGATCTATATGTTAAGATGATGCAGCTGCACATGGTTTTGTTAACCTGTATTTTTGTTACTCTCCACAGGGAGACATCCAGCAACTGCTGATTGCCTCCAACCCCCAGGCGGCCTACGACTACTGTGAGCACTACAGCCCCGACTGTGACTCCCCTCTGCCCAAGACCCAGGCTCAGGACCCCAACACATACGTGAGTAACACCAACACAACATGAGTTCAAACACAGTGTGAAATCAACAACCTGCTCCCCCCTGCAAAAGTGACTGATCAAATACAATATGCAGCCTTTATAAGTCACACGGGCACCAGTTCCTCAAATGGAATGGGTTCCTCATTCGACCATGTCTCACCCCTCCACAAAATTTCATAGAAATCAGTTCAGCAGTTTTTGCGTAATCCTGCTAAAAATAACCAAAAGCAGATGAAAACACATCCTCTGTGGTGGAGGTGAAAACCTGTGTTACCCACTAAAGGAAAGGAAAAGCTACACGAAGCGTTTTAGGAAAGCTACACGCCTCAAGGTCACGGTGAAGAAACCATCTAAAAGAAAAGTCATCTGATGGTGTCATCAAAGTGCTGCTCTTCCTCTCTGTCTTCCTCGCGCTTCTCCGTCAGTGGCAACAGTTTGTATCCATCCGCTTTCCTCCTCAGTCTGTGTGTCCCTCAGGTAACTTAAGAAAAGCAGAGGCCTTGTCTCGTCATACACCTGTACCTGTACAGATGGGCCCTCATTTCATACACAGCAGTGGATTAGTTGAAGCATTGGAACACAGAAAGGTAGGGGAAAGAGGATGATACAAGCCGACGTCAGTGTCCTCCCCAATTCTTCTTCTTGGCTTCAGAAAGAGAATTTGTTCAGTGCATAAAACTTAAATTCTGATTGGTTTTCTGCTTAAATTGAGAAATCAAAGGATCTGGCTTGAAGATGGCTTAAGGTGGAGCCTCGTACTTACTGAGACTGGTTTGTGCACACTACATGTATATTATTATTATTATTAGTAGTAGTATAATAAGTATTATAACTATTTCTAGTATTATTATAAGCTTTGCGAGCTCCCCCTCATTCCTTTTTCCTCTCAGTAACATTCTGATATTTGGAAGCTGACGGTTCCCGACACCAGCAGCAGTGAATTTCATGTGCATTCATTCATCCAAAGTACATGATCTCTGCTTTAAGTATATGCATTTCAGAACTTCAATCAGAATGTCAGACGCTGAACAGAGATCCGACACGTCCCTGTCATGTTGATGCTGTGGAGATGAATGAATATAAATCACTCTGGTTTTATTCATCGGCTTCTCCCTTTGCTTAATGTTTTTGCTGTTTTTTCATTCGTCGAGGTCGTCTGTGCTCAGACATTTTTAATTATCGACCCCTTCTGATGAGCAGCACCGACTCGATTGAAAGAAAAAACTGAAAGCTTTGCATTTGTTCTCCCGCTGTCTATCACCATGTTTTATTTTTTCCCTCTCTTCTACTTCTACATCTATATTTATCCCTCTGTGCCTCTGTGACCCCTCATCACCACCGCTGTCCCCCTCTTTGTGAATTCCTCTCCTTCTGTCCATCTCACTTTCATGCACCTTCCCCCCCTCCTCTCCCATCCCCTGCCAAACTACGTCTCCCTCCATCCTGCCCATCTTTCAATCCTTCCATACTCCACCTCTCTCAGTACTTTGATGAGGAGCAGGATGACCATGAATACCCCTATTATTATGAGGAAACAACTGGCGTTCCCTCCTCCTCTGCGTCCCCCTCTCCCCGACCTGGGGCCCCCAATCTACAGGTAAAGAGGGAGCAAGAGAGAGGGAAAACACGAGCTGGGTTTGTGGAAGGGACGAAGAATGAGAGAGAAAGGTATTACAGCAACAACGGAGGCTTTATTCAGAATATTCATTTCTTCAATTAATTTTCTCCAAAATATTTGTGTGAACCCTACATTCTAACTCCAAGCACCATATATGCCTCTCTCATCCCTCATCACTCCATACCTCCCTCGTTTTAATCATGTCTCACCTTTTCTTTAATCCACATTGAGCTCTCACACATCTCATCTCCGTCACACAGGGTTAACTTGGCTCCTTGTGATTTTATCTTGTCCTCATGTCATTTACAAGTTTTCAAATGTGTATGTGTCCAGATGTGAGCAAGTGGGGGCACAAGGGTGGTAAAGGTGCAGCTGTGTTGTTATTCACACATGTGCAATCCCACCACTATTCTTCTCCACAAATGTTTCCAATATTTACTTCTTATATCTCAAATCCTGTTCCACCTTAAAGGAGACATATTCTGCTCATATTCATAATTCTTATTTGTGTTTCCTTGAAAAGGTTCACATCCTCTAATGTTCAGAAAACATCACTTTCCTCAAAGTGTCCATAGCTGCAGCTCCTCTTTTCAGCCTCTGTCTCAAACACTTGGATTTAGCTCCTGTCTCTTTAAGACACCTTGAGGAAGCATCAGCCAGACGACTGACGAGGTGTTTTAGGACCTTCAGTATTTTATGTGTTGGAGAGAAGCTTCCTCCACTATCGACTTTGGGCATTTTAACTTTGTAGAACTTTCACATTTACAAAAAAAACTGTATAACACACTGGAGGAAAGAAGAACAGAAAAAGCATCATATATCTTCTTTAAACAGAAACAAAACCATTTCAGCAAAAGGGAAAAAAGAACGAAAACCTTTTGTGAGTTTATATTTCACATAATGACAAAAGTTTCTCGATAATCATAAAGTTAGAATTGACTCTCACTTAACTGATCTCTTGCAAATACAAGTGAGCATCAGAAACATAAAAAAAGCAGAGTAGCCTTTTCTTAACGCCATCTTGGTCTAATAGTCTTTGCACATACATTTTCTTTTCATTTATATGTTTACATTTCATAGGAATGTTTGAATTTTCTAGCACTCATTGCATGGTGGTCGTTTTTGACAAACTCCACTCAATTGGTTTCACAGACAAAAAAACTACAGACGGATTCGCAATTCTCTCTGAGCAGGGCATGTGTCTGTGTTGTCTTGTTAGTTGCATGACAGGAAGTCACCGCATGCACCTACTGAACGTCTGCATCATCGGTTTCCCCACTGGAATATTAATGCACATGTTTATGTGTTGATAAATGTGTTTGTGGTTGTACATCATACATGACACACACGTATGCCACATGTCCGTCTTCTCTCAGTCTGTTCTTTTTCTTATTGCATATTTGATGAGTTCATATTCACAGTGATGCCCTGTTTTCCCTTGACACTATATGGGTTATATTTGTTTACAGTGGTACTTTGCATGTATTTTTATCGTAGCAGCACGAGAAGTAATAATTAATCATGTCATTTTCATTTTGTGGTTTATGTGACTAACATATACTTGCATGAAAACCTGGACTCTATTCTGCTCATTTGCACGGCTAATCAGCAGCGAGCTCGTCTGTCTTGCATTTGAAATGCTCTGTGCGTTATAAACTGTGTGTGTGTGTGCGTGTGTGTATGAGGACAGCAGGTCATGTTTTGTGTGTGTGTGTGTGTGTGTGTGTGTGTGTGTGTGTGTGTGAGTTCAGCACCAGCTTCACCTGACCAGTCAAACCCTCAGTGCCTCCGCCAAACCACAGGCTCAGTTCTTATTAGCACAAAGATGCTGCTTTGTCGTTTAACATTGGGAATGGCATTACTGGAGAGATCAGCAAAAAATCACTTTGGCAATCCAGCCATTCAAATAACTCCGGTCAAATATTTGCTAGATATATATGTGTGTAGATTTCATTTGTATTTCTACTTGTACTAGTACTTATACATTTGTATTTATTAAAACTTGTAATAGTCCTCTGCTGTATCCAGTAATGCCTGTACAGTCTCAGTAAATCATCCAAGCCTTAGCCATCTCTATGTCATTGTTTCTCAAAACATCCACTCTTGTCTTTCTCTCTCCTTCTGTCCATCCCTTGTTTGTGCTTTTCATCCCCCTCCCAACCCCTCCATGTATCTCTGTCCTCCTCCACTCCCTCGCTACCTCTTTGTGAATATGCACTTGTACATACTAAACAACATGTCAACAAAACAATAATCTCGGATATTAGAAGAAGGCGCCCAATGGAAAAGCAGCCCCCACTAAAACCACCCCTGTCAAAGCCAAACCCTCCCCGAAGCCGGTCAAGACTGGATCATCCAAACTCGTGGTTAAGCCACCTATGCCCGCCAAAGCTTCCAAGTCCGCCACAGCCAAGTCGACCAAAGCAAAGCCCACTGGAGTAGAGATCCTCTTGTCTAAGATTAAACCAACCGCACCAGCTAAATCCAAGCCCACGGCTGCTCCGGCTAAGAATGGCAACGGTAAAGCAGCTGCTGAGAAGAAAGCCAATGGTGCAGCCAAAGCCAATGGCAATGGAAAACCAGCTGTAGCAAAGGCTAATGGCAACGGCAAAGCTGTAGCTGCCGAAGCTAAACCTACAGCTCAGGCCAAGGTGAACGGCAACGGAAATGGCAAGGTTGTAACAGAGAAGAAAGTCAATGGTAATGGAAAAACATCTGCAGAAAAGAAAGTCAACGGAAATGGAAAAGTTACTGTTGTGTCAAAGGTCAACGGCAAAGCCACAGCAGAGAAAAAAGCCAATGGAAATGGCAAAACCACCATTGAAGTTAAAGAGGTTAAAGTCCAAGTTAAAAGCAAAGCTGAGAACAAAGTCAACGGCGAGGCGAAGGCCAACGGAAAAGTTATCACTGTGGTAGAAAAGAAGGTCGTGAGTAACGGTGCTGCAAATCTGGCAAAAATTGAAACCACTACAAAGGCAAAGACTGAGAAAGTTGTTAAAGTAGAAAAAATTGAGAAGACTGTGGTCATTGCAACTAAATCAGCTGCTAAAGTCGAAGCCACCAAAGCACCTAAACCCACAAAGGCATCTAAACCTGAACCTACAAAAGCGGCAAAGGCTGTGGCGACCAAGGCTCAGGCAGCCAAAACCCAAGTGAAGGCTGAGGTCAAAGAGGTCACCAAAGTTAAAACTGTGGTCACCAAGGTCCCTCTGGTCAAATCAACCGCAAGCACAAGCAAAGTCGTGAAGAATGTGGTCGAGAAGGTTTTCATCCCAAAGAAGGCAGCCACGACACCCGCCCCGGTCCGGCCCACTCCCCCCAGACCCACGAGATCCAAGATGGTGTTGGACATCAATGTCAAATCCCTGCACAAACCCTTCCCACCCTTCGGCAAGCCCGAGCTGAGTGGAACCGTCGTCCAAGCGAAGAAAAATACCAACGGTTATCAACAGGTACAACAGGAGGGCTCAAGACTGGGTCGGATTGTCCAGACCCGTTATGTCCCATCTCTCCCGTCTGGTTTCCAGCTCTTTCCACCATCCAGGGTCTGCAACTAGATTCACATGTATGATTTTTTCCCCGTGTGAGGGGTGAGGGTCTCTCAGTGGTTGGATGATGATGTGAATCTTGCTGTGAATCCTTCATGGTGGACAATCTGGTCTTCAGAGTGGAAGCTGGTTCATACCGAGCTGGACGACTTCTCCTCTGTTTATATATCATATGATCTTCACGATCGGCCCGACTGCTGCATATGATATCATACAGCAGTGCACAATGAAGCATGGCTACTTGTACAGTTTGACTGTCCTTTACTTCACTTCATACTCCCACCTTCAAGCTGCTGAAGCTGGATCTCAGAAACCTGAATACACTCCGTCGCTCTCCCTCTTTCTTTTTCGGGGGAAAACCAGTCGAATGAATGAGCATGGATTGCAATGGCACAGACACTAAACCTGAAAAAACACAAATACTGTCACATTCTACACACATGCAACACAGCGACTCTCCTCTGTCACCCTGTCGTTCTCTTACTTTGTGTTTCTGTTTTTGTTTGAATTACCTGTTTCCTCTCTGACACCTGTCTCCCTGTCTCTGGTCATATTTCTTTCTTAATATGAATAAATCAGCCTCACAGAAACTACAAAAGCAGGTTTTACATCTGCTTTCCGCTCACACGTTTTATTGAATTAACAGAATCATGTTTTGTGAGGCTGCTGATTTGGGTTGTTTCCTCTGTTTTCTGGTCTTGGGTGAAACTAGACATCCCAAAGCATCACGTTGTGATGGTTTCACCTGACGGGATGGAAAGAGGCTCTCAGTCCTTCCTCCACTAAGAGCTGACTTCACCCCCTCATGAATCTCACCTAAAAAGCCAAAACGGTTCAACAATGCAATGAAAAGAAATCTCAGCAACACAATCTCAGCGACTCCCTAAATCTTGCATATGGCAAAAATTTATAGTCACTGAAATGCTGAAACTTCTTTTTAAAAAATGGATCTTTAAAACTTTGAAAATGTGAGTTGCCAGCGAACATTTGTTTGCGTCTGGCGAACCACAATTTTACGATGTGTTCCATTTTCATCTTTTAACTCGTCATTACCAATAAGCAGACTTTGAACTAACCAAGCTCTTCCAATCAAATCTGCTTACTTCCTCCCTGCTCCCGACTTCCTGTCACCTTGACCAATCAGGATGTAGACACTGAATATACTGAGGCTGGCCACACCGCTACAGAGACTGATTATTACTATGAGGAGATGGTCCCACAGCCAGAGGGTGAGGTGACTGGACATGAAGAGACCCCTGTGCAGGTAAAAAGAAAAGTACACACGGCATGAAATAGTCAAAGAAGAGCGACTAGAGAACATAAACCAAATACAGAACACACAAGTAGCTTAAACACCACATCTTTCTTGATTTGCACATCAAATATCAGAAGTTTACATTTTGCAGCCGGTGTTAAAATCACAATTAAACCATCACCTCAACGCAAGAGAGCTCCATCGCCTAAAGGAGTCAACGGTGTGACACATGTGTGGTGGTGAGCCCAGTCCTTGTAGTTTAACCATAGTCCCGCGTCTCTTCTAACCACACGTCGCTGTTTTGTTGGCACCGACGCCACGTGACAAGACACAAGAGAAAACATCTCTCAAAGGACAATGCACCACATTCATCTGAACACGTCATCAAACATTGTTATGTGACGCCCCTTTTGTCTAACAACAAGACGCCTGTTTTGTTCTCATCTCGAGACTCCTGGTGGATCCGTGTGAGATCTTGTCGTAAGAACAAAGGTCTTGTGAAAAGGGGATTCACGTGGGAATGTTTGATAAGCAAAGCAACAACGGCAGATGAATATAATGCATTCTCGTTTGAAACCTAACCCACGAGAAACTCAGAACAAGTTTCTGATTTGTTTCTAGCAGTTTGCTAATTTTGACAATAACCAATATTGTCTTTATCATTATTATCATTTTATCAATATCATCTGACTTTGATGACTCTGATTTAGTTTCCAAGAATGTTTTTGCTGCTGTTGTGTTTAGAGATGTGTTATCGGTATATCTTAGTAACAACTACACTCATCATTCACGATTAGGTGTGGCAAGTTTTCATATTTTGTATTCATATCTCACTTGAGATAACTGCACAGCTTAATTCCACTGGATTCATTTTTGTATATTTTGCAGTGGTAAGTAAAATAGTGTGTAACGTAGTGTTTTGCTTTGCATAGCTTAGCTCGTAGCAGCAGCTTGTTTTCACAAAGTGTTTCACATCAGATCTGTGTCGTACAAGCACAACGTTAAGTCAAACCTTTATAATATCAGAGAAATCATTGGGCGACAGGTGATCACACACACACTGATGATGATATACTTTGATGGAAACACAAACTATTATAAGCTCTTCAGAAGACGTTTAATAGAATATGTAAGATCGCAGGATGAAGACGCTAATCTGGGATTCAGATGAGAAAATGGCAGTTATGGCGAGACGGACTGATAGAGTCTGTCCGATGTCTTTTTGTTTAATGTCCCTATGTCACTGTTCATTTTACAGAAGGTAAGACTCACGTTTTTCTATATATGCCCCTCTCTTCCACTCTGATCCTGTATTTCTCTTCCCTGCACTAACCATTTCCCATCATTTCTTAACTCCCCCTCCTCCATCCACTGTCCATTCCTCTTCTTCTTGATTCATCCTCCCTGAACCCCTCCACCTATCCCATCGCGGCTTTCCATAAACCTCAAACCAGCCCCAGGTGGAGTCGACGTTGGTGGGAGAGGAGGTGGATGCCACCAAGGCAGGCGGTGTGGGCGAAGACGTCTTCACTGAGGAGTATGTGACTGGGGACGTGGGCCTTAAGGAATACGACTATTCCTACAGGGACTACAATGAGCCGTTAGTGGAGACTGGAGAGGCCGATGCCAACATGGGCCCCGCCCTGTCCGCTGTGACAGACGAGGGAGGCGTAAGTAGTTTTGCTTCAGAGGCAAAAAAAATAATCCATTTCAACCAACTCTGAATCCCAATCTTTGCCAAAATGTCAAATAGCTTGTTTGAGTTTGCCGTCATTCAAAAGCCATTATGGAGCCATATGTTATTTATTTATCGCTGAGACCTATTGACCCTCTTATTCATGGTGACTACCTGAAGGGAGAATATAACCGTAATTACCACTTAAACTAGAGATTGAGACATAAACTCCAGAGGAAAATGTTTACTGACGTTATAAAGCAACTGACAATTAGACTCATTTTCTCATAGACTTCTATAGAAACTACCAGTGGAGTCGCCCTCTGCTGGTCATTCCAGAGAACTCAGCTTTCAGGCACTTCTGCACTGGCTTCACTTAGAGTCTAGGTCCATTTTGATTGACAATCTATGATCGGCTGTGAACAACTTCTTGTTCCTCCCAAAGTGACGCTATTAGATTTAATATGGTCACAATGTAAAGTCTATTTACCGATTCCATTTCATACTTGGCAAACTCAACCAATCACAGAGAATCTTGAATTTGAATACATTTAATTATAAATACTTTAAGGACCCAAACGAGTCCTCACATGTTGGTTGAAAAGGGTTTTATTACAGGACCCAAGGAAGAATAGCTTTTACTACGGTATCAGCTATTTGGGATCCTAATGAACATAAAGGATAACTTGAATGTTATGTACACTGCATAAAGAGGCATTATGAAGTGCAGCAACACTCTGATTGTTGCATCTTTAGTTCTGAATGCCACTTATGTCAGTGTATAGCTTCATGCAGAGCAGCTAAGCCCGGACGATTCTCTGTATCCACGCAGACAATGTTCTGCAAGTAGTGAGAACCATTAAAGCATCGGTTTTTGGACGAAGCAGGTTATCATTCTGTTTTCTACACTGGTGTAATAGAGTGTAATGTATTTGTGGTTTGAGTTTTACAATGTGCGTGACCATCTGTACTGACTGTGCCGTGTTGTTGGCTACATGTGTGTTTTCCTCAGGCTGCTGTCAGAGGCTATAAAGGAGAGAAAGGAGAACCCGCTGTCTTGGAGCCTGTAAGTTACAATAATAAAAACGTTCATTAAAAGTTTAGGTAAACTCTGTGATATGCTGGCGACCTGTCCAGAGTGTACCCCCCTTCCCCCCCCATCATTTGTCAGCTGCAGGTGTCTCCATAAGGATGTTTACTGCAGTGTGTGTACTTGTTTGTACATGTTGATCCTACATTTTATGTGTAACTTTTTGTTTTTTGCAGGGCATGTTGATTGAAGGACCTCCAGGACCTGAGGGACCTGCTGTAAGTTGTTCCCTTGTTTTTTTACTTATACCTTTATGTTAGATACTTTCTCTTCTAGGTCAGTGCCTTCGTTCTTATTTACAGAATTAGAGTAATTTGCCTTTTGACAGTTTAACATAAGATTGACATTATTTCTGGAGTGTGATTTTTGGACATATATTTTAGGAGATATTGTGAAACCACATTCACGCTGACACTGAGTTGAAAATCTGAACACCTCCTCTTTCAGGGTCCGACCGGCCCCCCCGGCTCCTCTGGACCTCCCGGTTCTCTTGGAGACCCTGGCGAGAGGGTGAGTGTTTCTTTATCTGAACATTCAGTGCACAGACAAATCCGAGACATTATTGGTCATTGAACTTTGAAAAAATAAAATGAGCTGCATCCCATCACCACCACCCGTCAAGTTCGCTGCCCCTTCTCTCCACTCCTCAGGGTCTTCCTGGTAGAGCTGGTCTGCCTGGAGCTGATGGAGTCCCTGGACCTCCTGGAACATCTGTCATGTTGCCTGTGAGTCACCTTGAAATTCAGATTATGATGATTTGCTGTTTTTATTAAATCATGGAAACTGGCCACACTGGTGCCGACCACAGCTCCACCTGCTGCCGCATTTTCAAATGTGTCTATTCTTTTTGTTGAGTTCATTGTTCATTAGATGATTTTATTGTTAATACATTAAATTCAAACGTTCCTTTAACTTTATCCCTTTTCTCTGTGCAGTTCCGTTTTGGTCAGAGTGGAGGAGATAAGGGTCCTGCTGTTTCCGCCCAGGAGGCTCAGGCAGCGGCCATCTTGTCTCAGGCCAGGGTCAGTCGTCCCTTTTACATTTCCACTATGGATATCAGGTGTAACAGACAGATACATGTTCTAAAAAGTGCATGTTTAAATGTTTGTCTTCACATTAAAAGCTACTATTCAAGGCTGATTTTAAAATTATGTTAATTGGTTAATAAGTTCTGAGTTGTTGTTCCGACTTGAATTGTTGTTCTTGCGAATTTTCCAAAATTTTAGCTGAAGTTCTCTTTTTTTATTTAACTCGTGTGTGAAAGGAGATTTTCCTCGAGCAGCCATGAGCCTCTATGATCATTGATTGTGACGTGTTGTTCTCTGCAGATGGCTCTGAAAGGACCATCTGGACCAATGGGATTCACCGGACGCTCCGGACCCCTGGTATGTTACCAGTCACATATGACATATCACTTGGACATATGCTTTTGGATTTTAATCATGTACATAATTTCTTATTCAAGTTTTTTTCTTGAATACACCTTCCAAGGATGAAGAGTTTTGATGATGATAATGATGATGATGATGATGATGATGGTTTCTGTTTCAGGGGAACCCTGGAAGTCCTGGCCTGAAGGGAGAGGGTGGGGACCCTGGTCCTCAGGTAAAAACGCAACCTGAACTGTCACCTCACATCAAATCATTCAAATAGGTTTATTATATACCAAATCATGTGTTATTAACCCTCTCTTTCAAATGTCACTATTGTGTATATTATTATTAAACTTATATATACATATATATATATATATATTAAGTATTACCATATGAAAGACATTCATCACAGTTATCTGATTCATTTGTCAGGGCCCCAGGGGACCCAATGGTTTGATGGGTCCTCAAGGCAAATCAGGAAGAAGAGTGAGTATAAAAAAAACAGTCATGTCTCTTTATGTCTTTTTTTCAATGTAAAGATTATAAATTCGAAGTCATTAACTCAGGAGCAAACACTTAACATGTGATCTTATCGTTCCTCTGCTCGTGTCCTGACAGGGCCGGGCTGGAGCCGATGGTGCCAGAGGAATGCCCGGAGAGTCTGGTTCTAAGGTAACGTCTCTGGTGTCTTTCACTAACGAACGTCACCAGATTAAAATACTTTTTATGTTAAAGCTGCTTGATTAGAGTCTGATGTTTCAGTGTGTGAACAAGGAGAAAGTTTCCTCCTTCACTCCCTGAACGTCTGTTCTCTGTGACTCTGGTGAGTGGGTTCCATCTCCTGAGAGAAGAACTGACTGAGAGTCACAGCTTCAACTGTCTATCAGCTGTATTTCTAGCTCCTGCGTTACAGTGATAACTCCTCATGTGTGTGTGTCTCTCTCAGGGTGACCGTGGCTTCGATGGTCTTCCTGGTTTGCCCGGTGACAAAGGACACAGGGTGAGCATCACAACGCCACATCCACAGACTCAGACGACAGTGTGACCACTCAGAACATGTCAACGACCTTGTCTTTGAACATGTATAAGAACGTGAATACTTGAATAACCTGTTGGTTAGCTGCGGTGAAGAGTTTTCTGATCCCTCACTCCTCAAATCGTTCATCTCCGCAGGGTGACACCGGATCCCTGGGACCCGCAGGAGCTCAAGGAGAGGACGGAGAGAGGGTATGATGTGTTGACTGACTTGACTCCAGCGACACCGTGTGTCACTCGGTATCTCTTTATGATCAGCATCCTTCTGCCATTGACCTGTTGTGTATTTGTGTTGTTTCAAGGGAGATGACGGAGAAGTCGGACCCAGTGGTCTCCCAGGTGAACCAGTGAGTATTTCCACAGCTGATTTTAAATTTCTCCTTATTGTCTATTTTCCCAAGCGACATATCTCGACTTCTGGGAAAATATGTGTGTTTCTTCACTAACTTATCCTTGTGTGTGTGTGTGTGTAGGGACCTCGTGGTTTGCTCGGACCCAAGGGTCCTCCTGGAATCTCTGGACCTCCTGTGAGTGCACACATTTTCAAACTCCATTGTTACACTGTTGTTTTGGCAGCGCTGTTTAACCGCTGATCACCCACAGCATCTCCCGAAACAACACTGAAAGACGGGGATGTCCAGAAATGTAAAAATGATCATGTAACGTTCCAACAGTCGCCTCAAAACACCAAGAATCACCCAGGACTGAGGCAGCCAAGTCCACAGGATCCATTTGACATCCACACATATATTTACATGTAGAGTGGTAGAGCTTGTTTGTCTCTCAATGATTGTCTTTCACAAAACTTGGAAACCTTCAAAATCTGATCAAATTGAGTCCTAAGTAGATTTTCACCCTATAAGGAATTTGCTCTGGTGTTTGGTGCATTACAAGATAGTAAGTAGAAAAATACAGGCAGAAAATAAAGTACAAGAGAAAAAAGTGGGAAAAAAACTATAAAATTAATAAAATGTATAAAAATGAATGTACAATGTATTAATGAATATATGAAATATTGGACATGCATCACAGACATGAATCTGTATAAATAGGCTTCCTCTTTGAGCAGAATTAAAGACATATATTTAGATATCAGGGTTTTCAACCTTGTATTTTAGTTTTCTCATTGTTGACGTTGTCTTAATTCGTCCTCTCTTCCTCTCAGGGTGTGCGTGGAAACGACGGGCCCTATGGTCCCAAAGGAAACTTGGTCAGTGTCCCTTCTAGTTACACTCTCAACCTTAAGATTAAGCTTTTGAATCAGAAAATAATTTGTAGCATAACTTGCTGTGATGACACCAAATCTGTGATTCTCTCTTCCTCATGTCTCCTTCTCTATGATCTTCAGGGTCCCCAAGGAGAACCAGGACCTCCAGGTCAGCAGGGAACCTCAGGAACTCAGGTGAGACAGAGGAATGGTCGTCATTATCGAATACATGTGACTCGTTCACCACTAAGCTGTGTGACAAAGAGCCAAGACGTGCTTACACAAAGGAAACTGTCATATTAAACATGTGGATTTTGATGTTTAATTAATCATTTTTTCTTTTGCAGGGAATGGCAGGACCTCAGGGAGCCCTCGGACCTCCAGGAGAGAAAGTAAGAAACTTGTTCTGTCCTAAAAAGATACAGGAAGTTAATGTGAACATGCTCCGTGGATGAGGGATAGTACCGTCCATGTGTTGTTGGTGCTGGTCAAAGCCAATGTCTGGATGTGTAGTAGAGCTTTCTGAGATCCATTTGCATTTGGCTTTTTCTTGCCACTGAATGATGTCACTCACCTTGTCTTCCTGTCTATCAGGGTCCCACAGGAAAACCAGGTCTGCCAGGAATGCCCGGCGCTGACGGACCTCCTGTACGTTTGTCTCTCCCTTTACCTTTTATATATATATATAAATCTATGAATTAAGTTGAATCCACCAGCGCAGGACGTCTTTATGAAGCTTGAGCTTTCTGTCCTCTCTTCTCAGGGTCACCCAGGGAAGGAGGGGCCTCCTGGCACCAAAGGAAATCATGTGGGTGTCAATCATAACACCATCACAGCACGTCGCCTCCATCTGATAAACACAACTCAACAATTACATTTGACTCTAAGCAGGAAAAAATATACTAAAACCGAAATAAACAGATTAAAATGAATATCCATACTTTATTTTAATCGGGTTGTGTCTATTTTGCAAAATATTTATTGTGTTGTTAAGTTGTCCGTCTTCTTTTGACCTTCTCCAGGGTCCCAACGGTCCTCAGGGTGGTATCGGATATCCTGGCCCTCGAGGCGTGAAGGTTGGTGCAGTTCATCTTTACAGAGAGCGAATACAAAATGACCTCGCTAACACAAGACCTAGGAATTCTTTGGAGAACCATTGTCCTGATTATTTAATCCTTTGATTGCAGGGAGGACAGGGAATCCGTGGCCTGAAGGGACACAAGGGAGAGAAGGTAAGTGATGCATTTCAAAAATGAAAAATATGAATTAACAAAAAAACACACTTTAGAAATAAAGTCCCTTCAATGACGATTGATGCACAGCAGACAAATGTTCCTTTCAATAACAAGGTTCATATTTTCTTTTGCTGCATGTTTAAATATTTTTTTGTTATGGTTATTTGTGTTTCTAGGGAGAAGATGGTTTCCCTGGAGTTAAAGGAGATTTCGGCGCAAAGGGCGAGAGGGTAAGATGGAGTAGACGATTGGTTGATTGGTTCGTTCATGAAACGATGAATTGATCTTTACATATTACTCTTGCTATCTTGTGCTGATTGTTTCTGACGGCTGAGCTTTTGTTCTGTGTGCCGCTGACAGGGAGAGCTCGGAGTACCAGGACCCAGAGGAGAGGACGGTCCAGAGGGGCCGAAGGGTCGCGTCGGACCCCCTGGTGAGCTCGGACCACTCGGACTTGTTGGAGAGAAGGTACGACACGTTGAGCACGGACGAGATAACATGAACGGCTCTTTGCAACATGAGATCAGATCCCGATGTTCTGAGCAGCGTCGTTTGCTGTTTAAACTGCAAATTAAGATGATATCCACTAATTTCTTAAATTTTTTTCATTTCCTTTAAATAAAGGGAAGGCCTCTTTTTATAATACGTTTGGCAATGAAATGTCATCGTGCTGCCCTCTTGTGGTTGTTTGTACATTTGATGAAACAGATTTTAAGATTGACTGAAGAATGTCCATGGCTGACTTACACTCGGTTCATTGCATTTGAATGTGATTGTGATAAAATATCATCTCGTATTACAGATTGTAATCATCAATATTTGCAGTTCTTAATACAAAATTCTGTGGAAACAGAATCAGTATCTTTACACAAAATGGCAGCTGTGTGATTCAGGTTATTAATGATGTGATCATGTGACTCCAGGGTAAACTTGGTGTACCTGGACTCCCTGGATATCCTGGAAGACAAGGACCTAAGGTGAGAGAGACCCCCCCCTGTCTTGTTTATTCACTGACTGCCTCTCCGTCCTCGTCGTGGTGTAAAACTGTGCTGATGTTGATTTGGTTTGTTTAGGGATCCCTCGGATTCCCAGGTTTCCCTGGTTCAAACGGCGAGAAGGGAACAAGGGTGAGTCGGCAGTTTTTTATTAAAGCTATGAAAGTTCTCACAGTGATACAGACTCTTTCTCTGGACTTAAGTCTTGAGCCTGTTATTAATTTATTTGTATTTTTCAGGGTCTTTCTGGCAAAGCAGGACCAAGAGGACAAAGAGGACCAACGGTAAATTTCACTCTTTGAACGTTTTGTTTCTGCTCTGATTTGATGTGACTCAAAGTCTGTAGAAAACATGTATGAAAAAGCAAAGTGCTTTAATCGCCCCCTGGTGGTCATTAACCCTGCCTCCTCCATGTTAGCATCTGGGACATGGACTGAACAAAAATATATTTCCCCCTCGATGGTTTCTTTTATTTTAGGTTGTTCTTATCACACTGATGTAGCTTCAAGTGTTTGTGTTAATAATTAGTTATTTAACAGAAACGGGTGAAGACACTGATCTCTACTGCACAGGCTCCAAATGATCTCATCAGTGTTCTTATCTTGGATATTTTGGCTTAATTGCTGGATAGTAGGAGGAAATGGAGATGTGTCATCCATGATGAGCTAATAAACTGCAGTGACAGAGAGCTTCACATTTAATTGATCCTGACTGACGAAGGCTTTTCTCTGCTTGTGACCATCAGGGCCCCAGAGGGCAGCGAGGGCCGAGGGGCTCCACCGGGAAATCAGGAGCCAAGGTTTGTCCACACTTTTCATTTTTAAATTTAGCTCAAACAATCTAATAATTTCACAGAATAGTGTTATCTTTAGAAAATTATTCTTTATATATTGATCAGTAGAACTGAGTATTTACACATTCTGTTAATTAAATGTCATGTTCATTTTTTATTTGCTAGGGAACCTCAGGAAGCGATGGCCCATCAGGTCCTCTCGGAGAGAGGGTAAGCTCTTCATTTTCACTCCCTGAGATAATTTCCTGTTTTGGGTTGTGGTAATCATATATAACATGTTCATAAGACTTTTGATGACATTACATGTTGTGATTATATCGTGCGTTGTTGTCTCACCAGGGATTGCCCGGGCCCCAGGGAGCCAACGGTTTCCCCGGACCAAAGGGACCTCCCGTAAGAAGAGCCTCTAATTCCAGTTATATTTAATTGAATGCATCCGTTTGACGTAGAATCACTGGGCTGTTAATCATTCGTGTTTATAGGGAAACTGTCTTAGAGTAGAGAAAATCATCATTGATATTTGA
Source organism: Platichthys flesus (assembly GCF_949316205.1). NCBI lineage: Eukaryota > Metazoa > Chordata > Actinopteri > Pleuronectiformes > Pleuronectidae > Platichthys > Platichthys flesus. The sequence goes on from NC_084961.1 coordinate 1,647,066, forward strand.
TGTTTCCTCACAGGGACCACCAGGAAAGGATGGGCTGCCTGGACACCCTGGCCAGAGAGGAGAAGTTGTACGTTTAATATGTTTATTTTTAATATTTATGGTTTATTGTTTTTTATTGATCAATTATTCACATGTTCAAACAATTTAAAGAATTTATTTTCTCTTTTAAACAGATTCAAAAATAATTGGCAAGGCAGAAGGATATGTCTATATACAATTAATCCATAATACAGATTTTTTGTATCTTTCCAATGTTGACATCATGTATTCCTTCTACAATTTCTTAACACACAAAAATATATGTATTTTTATGCTCCTCTACCTGTAACCTGATCATTTTCATCCATGTTATTTACTTTTTACTTCCATTTTCAGACATTTCGATAAGAAAATGAGGCCGGTTGGTTTTAACAGAAATCAGGGGGAAATAAATATGCACCTGACACACTTTCCTTATATCTAATCCAAGCAATGACTTCCAGGTCACCGTAATTTCAAAAAACGTTTGTGATCATGTGATGAGGAAATATGAGTCAGCAACAACACACGTTATTCACATTTCTTTCTCTTTATCTTGTGAGTCGGATCGATTATCAGTTAACTGAGTTTATCTCCTGCAGGGTTTCCAAGGGAAGATGGGTCCACCTGGGCCTCCTGGAGTAGTTGGACCTCAGGTGAGTTTCATGAACCCAGTTCACAAGTTTGTAATTCGACAAATCAGCTGATTTTCAACACAACACCGCAACCTGTTGCTCTTTTTGTTTTTTCTTTTTCTCTACACATCAATTCCGTTTGTTTCCTCTTTCCTCTGCCAACATCCTCGTCTCCTCTCTTTCTCCTTCTCTCCATCTCCATCTCTATCTGTTTCTCCGTCCTCCCAGGGTCCATCAGGAGAGACCGGCCCCATGGGCGAGCGCGGCCATCCCGGACCCTCAGGTCCACCTGGAGAGCAAGGACTTTCTGGTCCCTCAGGAAAGGAGGGTACCAAGGGAGACTCTGGACCCCCAGGAGGCCCCGGAAAAGATGGGCCCTCAGGCCTGAGAGGCTTCCCCGGTGAGAGAGGACTTCCTGGAACCCCTGTGAGTATGACCTAAACAAACATAAACCGGTATAAATTATCAGGCTGATACTTATGATAAGATCAATAATTCGACTTTTGTCTGAAACATTTTGGTCTTTTTTTGCAGGGAGGTGGAGGACTGAAGGGAAGTGAAGGACCTGCCGGACCTCCTGGACCTGCTGTACGTCTCGAACCCAATGAATGATTCATTCTCAAAATAGAACATCACTCAGTAGAGTTGTTACGTTATTCCCAGATCTGCCTGTTTTTACATAGCTCTTTCTTGGCCCATGTCACATCCTCGTTTCGTGGAAATCTGTTCAGTAGTTTTTGTGTAATCGTAACAAACACACTGGGGTGAAAACATAAAAACCTCAAGACACAGACACACAAGTAGTAAGATCCGACTTGGATCAGCATCAACATTTGTGTTTGTTTCTATCTTAATTTTGTTCAAATGTTTGAATATTTCATGATCGAATCATTTCACAGTAACAGTTTGACTCTGTACTTCTGTAATAAGAACCATTAATAACATCTGTCTCTATGATGCTGTACCTGTGCAGGGGTCTCCTGGTGAGAGGGGACAAGCTGGTACTGCTGGACCTGTAGGACCTCCTGGCAGACCAGGCCCTCAGGGGCCACCTGGACCCTCCGGAGAGAAGGGAGTTCCTGTGAGTACTCTGGAGATTTTTCACTTTCTCCATCCAGCTTAAGAAAAGGTAACATCGACTCTTAATTCTGCTCTTTCTCCTGTTAAGGGCGAGAAAGGACCTATTGGATCGGCAGGTCGTGACGGAGTGCAGGGGCCCGTGGGTCTGCCTGGCCCCGCCGGAACACCTGGAGTACCCGGAGAGGACGGAGACAAGGTCAGTAACTCGAAGAAGCAGCAATCCCTTTCAAATCGTTCTTTTCATAAGTCCGGTGGGGCTCACCCTGTCAGTATCAGCGCTTTGTTTCAAACTCTGCAGTGACCTGTCTGTTTCCTTGTCGTTTCAGGGTGAGGTTGGAGAGCATGGTCAGAAGGGCGCCAAGGGAGGAAAGGGAGAACACGTGAGTAACGATAATCAAACTGTCGGACGTATTTCCAGTGGAGATAATAAGATTTAAATTTGTGATCGAAGTTGCTGGTTTGCTCACAGTTTTCTTTCTTTTGGCAGGGTCCTCCTGGTCCCCCTGGGCCGATGGGTCCGGTCGGTCAGCCTGGTCCTGCTGTAAGTTCAACTCTCTGACAGACCCAGTTGTTTGTTACTGGTTGTGTACGGGCACTAAAAACCTGATAAAGACTTTAGTAAATAGGGAAATGTTCTCATAAACATACTTCAACAAACCTAACATCACCACGTCTTTCTTTGTGTTTGTGTCTCTGTGCTGCAGGGAGCTGATGGAGAGCTGGGACCCAGGGGCCAGCAGGGGCCTTTTGGAGCCAAAGGTGACGAAGGATCCAGAGGATTCCCAGGAGCCCCAGGACCCATCGGACTGCAGGTAAAAATATCTTTATTAAATTATTACACATTTCGTTTTTCTTACCAACGGCCTTCTTCTGACGTGTTTTGACCTCATGGTTGTTTTGCTTCTTGATTCTGTTTAATCAACGTACAGATTTCTAATATTTTCTTTACCTGCTGTTTATATTTCCTTTTCATTTAATGCTGCTTTTATCTGAAACACTTCTGAATGACGTGTGCCATAAAAGTAACGTTTCTTCTTATCATTATTATAACTGAATATTTAAATGACTTTTTTGAGCTCCTGTGCTAAGTTGCTAAATCAAACTGGTTCTTTTTGTAACTGCAGGGATTGCCGGGACCATCGGGTGAGAAGGGAGAGACGGGAGACGTTGGACCTCTGGTGAGTTTCAGAAATACATTGTTACCATGATGCCCAGTTCATTGATTCCTTTTTACACTGGTAAAATTCATAAATGATGATAAATGACAAACCTGTTTGTTTTTCCAGGGTCCTCCAGGCCCTCCAGGACCCCGCGGCCCTGCTGGACCCAGCGGTGCTGATGTGAGTGTTTCTGTAGAACTGTTAGTGCACTGATGCAGCATCGACTGTGAGTGGTAACGTTTTAAATGAGACTAGAAGGAGGAAACTCAAAATCCCACAACATCGCTGTGGTTTCTTTTTGAGATTGAATCAAGTAAAATTTATGCAGACAGACTTGTAGATAAGTCAAAAAGTAAAATAGTTCTTTTTTGGGTGATAACAACCGTTTTGACAGAAATGACCAAAGTGTTTGTGTTTGAAATGTCTTTGTGTTTTTCAGGGTCCTCAAGGTCCACCGGGTGGTTTGGGTAACCCTGGAGCCATTGGAGAGAAGGTTCGGACATTTAAGTGATATTTCATCATGGAAATAAAAGAACTGAATTCAATCAACTTGTCTCGTGAACTAATAGAAGCTCTGGTTGTCTTGCAGGGAGAGTCTGGTGAGTCTGGACCACCTGGAATTGGCGGAGAACCTGGAAAGAAGGTGAGTGTGTGTCTTTAGATCAGGAGTCTGAACCTTCACTGACCTTCAGGAGCATCTGTTGATAACACGTCCTCCTGCCGCAGGGTCCTCGTGGAGAGCGCGGAGAGAAGGGAGAGGCTGGACAATCTGGAACTGCTGGACCTGCTGGAGGACGAGGACGACCTGGAGACGACGGACCCAAGGGCAACCCGGTAAGACACCCACAGAGAGACGAGCACCAACAAACACACACACACACAGAGACATCGGTTCACAGATCGATGACTTCTCTGCAGAACCAACATGTGAATTCCTCTTTGAATGATCTCTTTCTCTTAAACCTCAGGGGCCTGTTGGTTTCCCTGGAGATCCCGGACCACCTGGTGAGCTGGGACCCAGAGTGAGTATTGTTTTTTTCATAATATTTAAGTCATGTTTTCTGTGGCTGCACATGTCATCTCTAAAACCTTAACTCTTTACTTCAGGGTCAAGATGGCGCCAAGGGAGAGAGAGGAGAAGATGGTGAAGCTGGAGAATCTGTGAGTCAAAGACGCAGTGATGCAGATATGTGAATGAAGTATTAAAAACAACTTGATTCATTCTCTCTGCCTCTTACTGCAGGGCTCCCCTGGACCTCCTGGTGAGAACGGATCTACCGGCCCTCTAGGAAAGAGGGTAAGGTCACCGTCCTCATCTGGCACTACTTCCACATATACGTCACATCGGCCGTCTGAATGCATCCTCCGATTTAGCTTCTTCTCTGCAGTGTAGTAGATCAAATCATCTGAATGTTGCAAAGTAAAACCTGTTCTGTTTTTACTCTGGCGGGTGAAATGAGAGGAAATGTTTTATTTGACAAAGAATCGTTTTTTATCATCAGTGCAGCAGTTATTCAGGAGGTAGTTAATCAGAAGTGCAGCCAGTGACGTTGTTTTAAGTTCGGATTCCCCGCTTTGGATATTTGTTGTGCCGACATAATGCTCTGACCTTGTGGTGATCCTTCTCACTTCACTCCACAGGGTCCTGCTGGAACGAGAGGACCAGAGGGACGTCAGGGAGAGAAGGGAACCAAGGTGAGGTTTTTAAGCTCCCTGTGGTTCTAAACTCAAAGCAGACAGTTCAACCAATACTTCATGATTTATGTGGGGTCTTAAGGAGTCTAAACATTTAATAATCTGAATTTTAGGCCTTGAAAAGTCCTGAATATGTCAAATTATAGGTCTTGAACACATTAAGGTTGGTCTCAACATTCATTTAACGCTATTGTGGCGGATTGTAATGTGTTGTAGTTCTTTCTCAATGCTACAGACATTAATATGCAGTAATAAAAATACAAACAAGAACAACATGCAACTGTTTACTGGTCGTCCAGAAGCACTCGGCTTGTCTGTTGAAGCACTTTGATACTGTCTCTGTAATCTGAGAGATTATGGTCATGTTCTATTCATGAGGAAGTGAAAGGAACTTTAGGACTGTGATATTTATCTCTGTCACGTAACATAAATCTTCACAATCATTTGAATCCTGTTTCTCCTCCTCGTCCTTCACAGGGAGACTCAGGTGCTGTTGGTCCACCAGGGAAAACCGGCCCCGTTGGCCCCCAGGGGCCGGCAGGAAAACCAGGAACAGAAGGTCTCCGAGGACTCCCAGGATCAGTGGTAAAATAATGATACATTTCATTTCATGGTGCCGTTATAGACATAATTATAACATCAACCGCATCAAATGCAGCAGATAAATAATGTAATATTCATCTTGTGTGTTCGAGTTGTGTTTGATGGTGTCATTGATGAATCTGTGTTTCAGGGAGAACAAGGATCTCCAGGACTCGCTGGACAGAAAGGTCCATCTGGACCCCTGGTGAGATAACATCACCTTTTAGTTTTCATTTATTCTTTTACTCAGCAGCTTATTCCTCCTGCTCCCTTATCCACCTGTCCTCCACCATCTCTCTCCACATGTTCACATCTTCTTCCTCTCTCTCTTCTCTTCTCATCCTCCTCCTGCAGGGACCTCCTGGTTTGCCGGGTCTGCGTGGAGAGCCCGGTGGAAAGGGAGAGAAGGGACACCCAGGTCTCATCGGCCTCATCGGACCCCCAGGCGAGCAGGGAGAGAAGGGAGACCGAGGTCATTCCGGGCCTCAGGGATCCACCGGAACCAAAGGAGAGACTGTGAGTCCTGCGACCTGTGTCACATGTCAGACTCGTCAGCTGTCAGTCACATTCATGTAGAGATTCCTGTGTATCTTCATGTCATGTCTCATATGTTGTTCTAGGGAATGGCCGGCGGCTCCGGACCCCTCGGCCCTGCTGGTCCTCCTGGTCTGCCTGTGAGTGCACCTCCATACACTGCCCCACTTCCCTCTTCCTCTGGATCCCATCATGCTTTTCAGCTTTATACTAAATATTTAAAATGGTAAAACAATGGAGGATGATCACCATTGAAATACAACTAAAGCCTTGTATCTTTTCCAGGGTCCTCAAGGTATCAAGGGAGCTAAGGGTTCTTCTGTGAGTATATTTTAAAAGCCACAATGTGATTGACATTGTTCATGAATAATTCATTGACTTTGATTTAATGCTACAATGGTTTTCTTCCAGGGAGGAGCTGGTCCAAAGGGAGAAAAGGGTGTACAGGGACCTCCTGGATCTCCTGTGAGTGATACTTTGTGAAATGTCATGATCTATGAATTCCTCTACGCTCACTCTTACAACTCATTGATGATTTCATTGTGAACTCGCTTGCCAGGGCCCACCAGGCGAGGTCATTCAGCCGCTGCCCATCCAGAGGAGTCCCAAGTCCAAGCGCTCCATCGACGCCAGCCAGCTGCTGCCCGAGTTCGACCCCGACATGCCTGCCTCTGACGCCGCGGGCACTGAGTTCCTGATGGGCAGTGAAGGCATGGAGGAGATCTTCGGCTCGCTCAACTCACTTCGCCAGGAGATCGAGACCATGCGTTTCCCTCTGGGCACCCAGGACAGCCCCGCCCGCACCTGCCAGGACCTGCACCTCAGCCAGCCAGACCTCAGAGACGGTAACGGACTCAACCCAGAATCTGACGGTCATGAAGATGAGGCTGATCCCTTCATTGATCAATGCAAATTACAGACAACAACCAAGAGCCTAACTGAAAGAACTAATACACAAAAAGGGGAATTTAAATTTCAATAAAAACCTAATGTTCCCACTTTGCTTTGACTCTGTCTCCCCCTGCAGGAGAGTACTGGATCGACCCCAACCAGGGCTGCTCCAGAGACTCCTTCAAGGTCTTCTGTAATTTCACCAACGGAGCAGAGACGTGTCTGTATCCCAGCAGGACCATCAACACGGTCAGTCCAACATCCCTCCACCTGGGGTGTAAACATAACCTCCTTGGCTGAGATCATAACCTGATGAGACGTTGGTTCAGAAAATGATCCGTGCTTTCATAAAATGTCCTTTTTTTCTCAAACAAGTTGTTTTTAGTTATTGGTGCATAACTCCACGTATCGAACTAAACCCATGTGACTTGGACATTTGTGTTTGCAGGTGAAGATGAGCTCCTGGGACAAGGAGACTCCGGGATCCTGGTACAGTCAGTTCTCCACTGGTTCTAAGGTTAGAGCCCCGGCACTTTATTTTTAATCCATTCTACTTCCATATTTTCTCACTTTATGTTAATTCTGCATATTCTTCCTCCTCGTCCTCGTAGTTCTCCTACGTGGACTCTAACGGCGAGAGCGTGGGTGTGGTCCAGCTGGGCTTCCTGCGTCTCCTGAGTGTCCAGGCCCGTCAGAACGTCACCTACCACTGCCACCGCTCCGTGGCCTGGGCCGACCAGAGCGCCACCAACAACTACGACCGGGCGCTGCACCTGAAGGGCGCCAACGAGGAGGAGCTGAGCTACGAGACCAACCCCTACATCAAAGCCTTGATCGACGGCTGTTCTGTGAGTTCACACAAACACACACACACACACCAACACACACACTCAATGTGAAGCCAAAACCTCTACCTCGCCCCCTGGTGGCTGGGCTATAGGTCTTTAACCGAGCCTCCTTCATGTGACATGAACCAAAAAGTAAAAGTAAAATCCTTCTGATCTGATTCTGACGTGTGTCTCGTCTCTGTGTCGCCCCCTGCAGTATCGTAAGGGCTTTGACAGGACAGTCCTGGAGGTCAACACACCACAGGTGGAGCATCTCCCCCTGCTGGACATCAAGGTGTCGGACTTTGGGGAGAGCAACCAGCAGTTTGGATTTGAAGTGGGACCTGTTTGTTTCCAAGGCTAAAAACACACATACACGCACACAAACACACCATGCAGACGCACACACACATGCACTTAGAGACACAGTTATATATAAAAAACACACACGCCCAGTAATTTGTAAATTAACTTGTAAATGATATGAAACACACACAAACACACACACACACACACACAGATGCTGTTGTGAGACACACTCACGTACGTGCCTGGGGAAAGCAACATCCTTCCAACGAGTAATGGACGTCAAAGTAAAAAGTAAAGAGGAGCGAAATCAAATGAAACACTTGTGAAGAGGAGATCATCCTCACGTCCGCGAGAAAGGAAGAAAAACCCGGAGAGAGTAAAACAGTGTTTTCTTTCCCAGCAGCGCCGGGGGCCGGCACGGGGCCTGTCGGCAACTTGCCTCCGATCGCCCTCTCACTCATCTCTCTCCTTCCCGCTGTCTCTCTCTCTCTTTTTTTTCCGCCCCCACTCACCTCACCTGCTCTACCTCCCCCCTCTTCCTCCCCCCCGCCACAAAAAGGGTCACGTTTAGACATCATTTTGATTTTTGTACAAACACATGCACCCTGCGAGCAGCGGGTTTGACGGTCGCTCTCTTCGAGTCCTGGTTCCTGGTTCCTGGTTTTTTATTTCTAAATCAACTTCTTTGCTCTTTGCAAACCGGAACCTTCTGCTCGTGAACCAGGCATCAGACCTGAAACCTCTAACGTCTCCGGTCGTCCCGTCCTGCAGTGACCTGTCAATCACGTTGCTCACATGTGACTCTCAGCTTTTACGCTCTCACGACAAAATGCTCAGTTTGATTAGAAATGTGATTCACAGATGATTATAGTGAAGAGGAATCTCTCTGGTGTGATGCAGTGAGGTCAGTGAGGTCAACTGAATTAACTCCACCCTCTGTCCTCGGCCCTGAGAGCAGCAGAAACTGAATTTGTTTACATCCGTGTTCAGATGTGTTGATACATGAAGATCAGTGAATTTTAAAGCCATTGTTTTTATAAACTTGACGCTGTTGTACTTGCCTGTTAGTGTTGTCTTCTTCAATGGGCTGATTCTTCACCGTCTGGACACTTTGATTATTCTTTTAACATCCAAGGACTTTTTCTCACTTTTGCAGCACAGAACATCATCAGGGTTTCAACCTGTCACCGGGATTTGAACGTTCCCTCCTTCTCTCTTTTATTTACCTGCAGCAGTGAATAAAATACAAGCTTTACTGAAAGAAACTGTGTGGCGAGGAGCTAATTATACCAAAGTTTGAGAATTCACTACGAGTCCTCCATCGTCTTTAGTCTCTTTTAAGATTTCATGAAGCTTCTTACTGGGGAAAATGTGCATTACATTCCATTTGTACAGAAATAGTGATATTCTATTGTATTTATTTAAAACAAACAGGGTGCTTTGAGATCAAAAAAAGAAACAAGAACCTCCAGATATTCCAGTCAAATCTGGGATATTTCATTTGTATTTATTTCCTGTAGCTGACGCTTGAAGGTCATGTGACGCGTCCAACTCGCTGCCAGCCGGAGTCACGGTGCTTCTGTTCTCGCCCTGTCCAAACTCCTTGTGTACAACCAAACAATCTGTGGCCATATTTTATTGTAATATCCCATTTTTTAGTGTTTTCATCAACTGTACTGTGCTGTTCAATTTGCTTCCACTGTAATGATTAAATGGTGACTCTCCAGTTCTGTCACACTTCCTTGTCGTTGCTACTTGACCTCGGTTTGTTTTTTGGTTTCGGGTTCAGGTTCTTGCTTAGCCGAGCTTTAATAGGTAGATACAGTTTGATTTGTCCTTAATTAATTAATTGATCCTAAAGTTTCTGTGTGAGACCACAGCGAGAAGGAGAAAGGTTGTGAGAGGGGGGGGGGGGGCAACTCTGTCAGCACCACAGGGTTAAACCTGAATCAGATTATTGTTTGTAAGAATAAAGTGGCTGAGGGGCGATATCATACTAAGGGTCTGGGTTTATTTGTTTTTTTAATGTGTTTGTTTTTTGAAGTATAACAGGGAAATGGGGCAGGTTGGCCAAAGCTGAAAAATAAAGAAATCTGTCCTCAAGATTCTCCGGAGAGAACCACCTCGACTCTTTTTTGTTTTTATTGTGTTGAGGACAAACAACATTAAATGAAAATGGTGCTGAAAAGGGAAAAAGTATTATTTTGAAATGTGTGTAAGTAATTTTTTTTCAAAATTCCTGTTTCTGTAATATATAATCTTTTTAAAAAGAGCTGCTTGGGTCTTGTTTTTCTTCTCGTCAGAACGTTGTCTTACTGCAGATTGCCTCAAGGCTGCGCTGTTTCTCATCTGGATAGGATGTGGAGCCAGGATTTAATTTTATTGTTTAATCGTCAGCTATTCATCTTTCGGTTGTTCTCCTATTATAAAAAACTGTTTGTGCCAAACTTATAAAAGACACTGTTAGCCTGTGGTTAGCATGTTAGCCTCCAGCTGTGTCACTGTAGAGATGCTCACAAATCAAATCTTTGAGGTAATTTTAGACGATTTTACCTAAAAAGTTTTTCAGGTTTATTTATTTTATCCACTTGATAGTTTGCAGCCGTAACTCGACATCAAAAAAGTCCTTTCCATTTGCAGATTTACAACTTTTATTTTGATTTGCACTGTTTTCATTGAATCGTGGTTTTGGTTGTGAGATTTGTGTTTCTACTGGTTTCGCACCAGCCATTAAAACAGCGACCTCTAGTGGCCAGTTTCAGCTTCTCCTCCAGCGGATCTCTGATCAGTTTCTCTAAGCCGGAGACAGTGATTAACTTTACAGATTCAAATTAGAACCACAACGCGACTTCCTCTACACAAACATCAGGTATTTATTAACACAAAAACAATCTTTACACTTTAGTGCATGATTTATAAAACACAGTCCACGGTGATCAGAGAGCATCGGCAGAATCTCTTCCCTTTAATAATTAAATGAACTACGAAGGAGCTCTCCTCCCATTGGTCTTCAGCAGCGTGACGGCCGTTCAATTCAGCCAATGAAAAGTCCACCTGACACAGAGACAGACATGAGTTGAGTTGTATCACCTAACTTTAAAAATGTGTTGAACATTATTTGCATATTTAAGCATTAAAATAAAAAGTCTTCATATGAGTAACTTCTACTCAAGAGAAAAGCAAAGTGCACGTGTGTTTCTACAGCAGCAGCTCTGACCTGTGACCTCGATGCTGGCGCCCGTGATGTACCGGGAGTCGTCGGATGCGAGAAACGCACAAACATCAGCGACCTCTGGTGGACGGAGAGCAAAGACCAGTGAGGATGGAAACAGAGCATTTCAGATAAACAGGGACAATCCACAAGGTTTCTCTTTACTCAGTGGAGGAAGATGAGGAGCATCCTGGAGTGAAGAGGGAGGAATTCATAACCTTCAACTTACACTTCAAAGTGTTTTGTGTCCACGAAGAGAATATTTGAGCTGGTTCATCTTTTTAAAAATCCTGGTTTTAAAGTTTGTTGGGAGCATAGAACCCTAAACATCTTGTACAATGTATATTTAGTTAGTTTTATCCTTGAACAGATTCCCTGGTGGTGATCAGGATTCATCGTGTTCACAATTGGAGAACACAAGCATAGGTGTCATTGCCAGGTGTCGCCACTAGGTGTCCCCAGCACTGACTTATTAAAACACCTTCAAACATAAATACAAGCCGGGACAGAAAAAAAAAACATGTGTTGTTCTATGGAAACTGATTTGAAACATCTTAACAAAGAGATGAAAGGAATCAACGAGCAGAAGTTCACCGACCTGCAGGTTCGCCCATTCTTCCCATTGGCACCAGAGCTTTCATCTGAAACACAGGAAGTCACTGCAGAGTCACTGGGAACAGACACTTCACACAGACTCAGACCTGAGACTTTCACACTGAGGGATTTAAAGTGGTTTCGTATCAGTGGAGGATTCTCTTCAGGCGCTCTGCAGTAACAAATAGAGCGACTCAGCTGAACCCAGAACATCCTGGAGCTGAGAAAATGGATTCAGTCGAGAATCAAGAGTTTATATGATTCATCATTTAGAACAAAGTCCACGTGATGGATTTGTTGAAGCTGGAGGTTTGAGCTCAGTGACATTCTACATTCTACTGTTCTCTACTGTGTATAAATGAAAACTAATGTTTTATCAAATGTCATTAACAGTTGAACCTTATAATGATTGTATGGCTGTTTAACTGTTTAACTGTATAACACTGAGTTGTCTCTGGTAGATGAGGTGGATCTGAACCTGTGAGTATCGTGTACCTTGGTGATAACCTTCTCAGGAACCTTATCCGTCATGGGCGTGGATATGAAGCCCGGCAGCACACAGTTACACCGGATCCCGAACCTGCAGACACGAGAGCAGATTGAAATGAGCCCGTCGGCTGTGTGTGTGTCCACGTGTTGTCGTCTCACCTGCTCAGCTCCTTGGCTGCAGTTCTGGTTAAACCTTCCACTCCGGATTTAGAGGCGGCATAATTTGCCTGTCCAATGTTTCCCACCTGAAAACAAAAACACAAAACACAACAAACTTCATCTTTTCACAGTTGGAAAAATGTCCATGACCACAGTTTATATTTCTACTTTTCTGCACAAAAGCCTCTGAGTTTCAGATGATTACTGAGATGAGAGGAGGTGAGGATGAGGCCGGCTGGAGTCTCACCTTCCCCACGATGCTGCCGACAGTAACCAAGGATCCTTTGGTTGCTCCACAGGCGACCAGGGCCTGAGCCACGGCCTGCGTGACCAAGAAGGAACCCTGAGAGACGTGAGAGCAAAACTCGCTTCAACCGGTTCTGTCAGAAAACAGCTTTAAATCATTTTCTCTAAATTCTCTGACTTTACAGAATCCAACACTTTTCTTATCGAGCCTGTTCCCGTCCTCGATGGATCAGAGAGCAGTCACAGAAACACACCTTCAGGTTGACCTGGATGACTCTGTCGAACTGCTCCTCCGTCATGTGGAGCAGGAAGTCGTCCTGGGTGATGCCGGCTGCGTTCACACACACCGAGGGAGGCTGGAAGAAACGAGTCTGCAGAGCGAGAGCAGGACAGAAAGAAAGAAGGAAAACAAGAGGGAGTTCAGGTGCTTCTGTGAAAAACACAGACAGACACACACACACACACACACACACACACACACACACACACACACACACACACACACACACACACACACACACACACCTGTATACTTGTGATCAGCTTCGTCACGCTCTCTTTGGACGAGACGTCCACCACAGCCGCCATGTGACCCTGCCCTCTCAGGCCTCCCTGCAGGCTGCCCAGCGTCTCATTGGCCGACTCCTCACTGATGTCAGCGACCACCACGGAGGCGCCCTCGGACGCCAAGCGCTGGCAGACCGCGCGTCCGATCCCGCTGCCTCCGCCTGGGTGAGAGGAGAACACAACGTTCTTTAACATGAGGAGATTTGAGGCGTTCTATCAAAGATTTTCTTGATTTCTCAGATAACATTTCTAAATCATGTTCATGGGACGGATCTGTTGTCTTTGACTTTTCATTTTGTATTTGAATGATTTTCCGTCTTTCGTATTAAATCACAATGTACGACTTTGCGTGATATCTTAAAAGTTTGGTTTTCTTGTTTTTAATTTGTCCTCATTGTAATGGTACCGTTTTAAAAAGTGATATATATAAAAATTTGAATTGTTATTACAATTGTAATTATAATAATCATACATTATTATTGTTTCAGCCAAAACGACAAACCCAATAAAACTACAGTACAAACAGCTATTTAAAAACTACTTTGATAGTACTGATTGCAGCTTTGATTATTATAATAAATCGAAGTTTAAGTGTAGTTCCACGGTTTTTACTTCACTTAACTTCCAGTTTTTCAGCCTTGATTCGTGTCGTTAAGTTAAAACGGATCTTATATCAAATATAATGATAATGAATCAGGAAGATTTAACTTCCTCAAACCAAAAGTTCACAAACTAAAACTAAACCAACTGCAGCAAAGTTCCACAACAAAACCTCAGGTGTCATTTAAACTCGGTTGAACCGGTGAAGTTGATGTAGAAAGAGAAACAGGACATCGACACGTGATCTCTGTATATACGTCTAAAAACATTAGAAAGTGTGTTAAAGTATGAATGTACCGGTGACCAGGGTCAGCCTCGACACGAGTCTCATAGCGGCTGCCATGATGGAGTCCTGTCGTGTTGTTGTAGATATGGGTTTGTCCACTTGAGGGCACCAAAACACCTCAGTGTTTGATTTCATTTCCGGTTCCGTTAACGAATCACGAGTCGTTCAATGTTTATAAACGTGAAGCTGTTGGATCTAAACTGTGGAAATGAACCGTAAAGAATCATCTCGAGTTTACTGAGGCTCCGTTTACACAGAAGCACTCAGCGTCATCTCAATCCGTATGTCGTGTATGTTTTTTATCAGATATATTTTCTTGCAGTATATCTAACTTGACACGAGCCGTGCAGTTCCTCACTGTCACCGCTAGATTGCGGAAAGACCAACCGTCACATTTAAACTCATGTCTGACCAGCAGTTGTAGTGACTCACTGTGACCACCAGAGGGAGATTATTGATCAAGTTAAAATAACAGAATACAGCAACTTCCGGTAAACACTTTCAAAAGTAAAACTAGTGTCTGAACAGTTTAGTTTTAGTGACGCGCTGTGGCCACCAGAGGGAGATTATTGATCAAGTTAAAATAACAGAGTGCAACTTTAAACACAGACAAAAATACTTCACCCAAGTTGGAAATACTAATAAATACTTCTGCAAGGTTTAAAGGTTTATCGATCAGTATATTTTAACGAGTCAGATAAAAACACATTACAGGTTCATAATAACATAAAATAAGATAATCCTTATTAGTGTAGCCGAGCGTTTAGTTGGTGCCTCAGCCGAAAGAAAACACAGGAGAGGTTCATCAACTAGAGACATAGCAGTCGTTTATTACCCGTCATATTTCCACAACACTCCTCACAGAACATCTTTTCCCTTTTCAAAATAATAGTCACTAAATAAAATAGTTACGTTAGTCTCGCAATGGGGAAATGTGTAGTTTTTACAGCAGCAAGAGTCAAAAAGATATCAGCAAGTAATAAGTGACATGCAATACTTAAGTGTAAGGAATATATAATATTGTATAGAAATATATGGATGTACTTAAACTATTATAAACATTGTAAATACAGAAGAAATATATGCAGCGTGAGGATATTTACATTGAATGAATTGCATATGAACCGTTTATATTGCACAGACAGATGAATATAGCAAAGTGAATATTGCACAGATTAGATTTAAAATTGATAAAGTGCAGTCCATGATGGTGGTTAATGTAGTTTTGAACAATAATTTGCTAAAACAGAGTTTTTTATTATTTATTTATTATTTAAAAATATAAAGGATAATTTTTAGCTTTCTATAAAACTCACAGTAAAGATTATACTCAATACAGGTTTTGTTCTATTCACTGCTCTTTTACTGTGATTTAACAATAAAAAACGTTTGATCTGCAGTGTTATTTCTGAAAAGTATTTAAATTTTACTTTCAGTGTTATATTTATGTTCTATTTCTGATTTATTTATGTTCATTAAGCTTCTGGTTTTATTTAATCTTTCATTGGACAGCTATTAGTTTTATTTAAAGATAGGTTTTCTTCAGGTAAGCACTTTAAAAAATAAGACTAGTGTCTGAACAGTTTAGTTGTTGTGACGCTCTGTGTCCACAAGTGGGAGCTTATTGATTCAAACAAAAATGATCTGTTATAGTTCTTCATCGTCATTAAGCTTCTGTTTTTCTTTTTGTCTTTCATCGGATGGATATAAGTATATAGAAGTTAAATTAAATAATATAATAAAATTGTAACAGTTAAACTAAAGTCTCTCAGAAGTCAAATTAAGGTTACAAATTTCTGTCAAAACTCTAAATGTTGACACTAAACAAGCAGCATAGACAAGTTTCATGGCCCTGACACAGACTCCTCATTTATAACAGAAATATAATCAGGGCTGAGGAATAACAAAATTATCTTTTTCTCCGATGTTTTCGAACTCAAACTTCCCTTTTCTAAACTTGAATAAAATGTCTCGACAGTCGGTGAAAAGACAAACTTCTGTTTATTTCTGTACAGATGTTCAGATGAAATGACAGACACAAAGCTTTCTGACAAACTGCAAAAAAATTAGACTGACAACAGGATTATTTTAGTCTCAGAAGAGAAACCAAAGTAATAGCTGAACTAAGTTACTGAAGAGGAAAGAAAAACATGCTTAAAGATTTTAGACTGTAAAATATTTACACTTCTACAATCCCAACAGTTCAACTGACTTGTTTCATATTTCAGACTTTGACTTAAAAGCTTTTGATAACTTTCAGAATTATGAAAAAGAAAATGAATCTGTTCTCCTAAAATAAATAATCAAACACAATCGTCCAAATTCAATCCAGACAATGTCAAAAGGAAAGAGGAAAAAAACACCTAACCTAAATCACTTTTTAGTATTTCCACCAAAACCAACAGTGTATATTTATGAAAACAAGTTTATTTTACCTACTGGATCCAATAATTAATAAAGCACACCATCATGTTTCCACCAGCAACCTTACTTTCTTTGTTGTTCATCATCTGAAGAAGAAAGGGACCTCACCATCTTGGTAAAGTGACTCTTTAATAAAACTCTGCTCATTCAGGAGCTGCTGTTACTTTTACTTTAGCGACACTGTGGCGTTGAGAACATGTGGCTCATGGAGAAAATCAAGCCAGAACCACAATGCTTCAACTAAGCATAAAGGTATTAAAATACCAACAAACATAAAGTAAAATATTTTTCCTCATAACTTGTTGGAACTGAAGTTTGGGCAAAATCAAATAGCAGAAGAAATCAGAAGAACCAGGAAGTTATTTCGGAACGGGTGAGTGGACAAGACACGTCCTCACCATTTATTAGCAGATTGGTCACAGAGAGAGAAAAAGCAACACGTTTACAGAGAAATTGAAAAAAGGGATGAAAAAAAAAACAGCCAACATGAGAACAGAAATATTAACATACAAACTGATGCGTTATGTCACATTTCTGTACAGTGGCCAACCCTTTAAACGAGTACATGAGTACACTAGGATGCAGTAAAGTAGTACATAAGTATGCAGGTGTTTGTCAGCTCCTCTGTATTGCATGCATTCTGTTTTCTGCTGAACCAAGGTGCTTCTGCGTGCAGACCGGTTTTCAACGCCTGCGTCAAAACTACGAGGGATTTCACAAGGCTGCACTCGTGGTGCCGGGTCACACACTCACGCATGTGCATGCAAACACATACATGACTCATTCTCTCTCTCTCTCACACACACGCACACTTCCCCTCTTTGTTAACCCCCCAAAAAACTAAACAAACCACAACTCCGCCCCACGCCAGTACATCTTTCCCAGAATGAGGGAATAAATTAGCTCATTAAAATGCTTCTTTATAAAAGAAAAATAAATTTTTATATAACTGTACATCTCATCTATACAGCATTAGGACAGGGAGCTTGGTAAGAAGGGAAATTATCTCCAGAAATAAGACAGATTCTGGCTCTAGCACCTTTATCCCTCCAAAGCATCCGCCGCTCTTCTCCTTTGCTTGCAGGAGATTTCTCCCTCTACACAACGAGGCCAGAGAGTGGCAGGGGGTTTCTAAGAGTCTCCTACGATCCATCCATTCATCAACCCTCAAAGTTTGCTGTCCAGGTCTGGATGAATGAGCCGAGCGCAGTGAGAGCCCCGCCCCTCTCCGTCTAGGTTGGACACTCGTTGAGGAGTTGGACCAGTTCTGTCTCGTGCTGGTTCTGTCCGAACCGCCCTGCGGCTCCATCATCGGTGGATCTACTACAGCTCAGTCCACTCGGTTTGTAAGCGAGCCAATAAGGGTCCTTCACGTGACCCCTTTGACGTGGAAAACCTGCCGCTTCTCAGCCGGAGTCGGATTCGCTTGTGTCTGAGGATGAGGAGGAAGAGGATGACGAAGAGGAGTCCGAGGAGGAGCTGCTGGCGCTGAGACGTGACGGCTGGGTGTTGGTATCTGTCGCAGGTTTCTCTGCTGAGGAAAAAAAAAATCACACAAACGGTCAAGAACATGTGAAGAACACTCAAAAGTCTACTGTGATTTCAAATGAAAATAATCATCAGATAAAGATTTGTTTAGACAACTTTAACATTTCATCTTTTAAGATCAACAAACTGAAAACACGCTGCACTTAGACACATGTAGAGGCCTGATATCTGTGAGTGTGTGCAGCTTAGTGCAGATTGAGTGTTGGGCCCTGGTGGAGGTTTGTGTTCTAATGAGCTGCAGCACTCACGTTTGCTCTTGGCAGGCTTCTTTCCAGAGTTGAGCTGCCCGCTGACGTCCATCAACCTTCTCTCCAGCTCCTGCTGCTTCTCCAGAGTGAGCTCTTCCCGGGACTTGCCAGCCATGTTCTGTTTACTTGCTACATGCAAATAGAAAAGTATAAGTAAGTAAATAAGACAAGGGCACATTTTCAAAGATGTAGAGCTCCAAAATGTGTGTTACATTTTCAAAGAATCTGTATTTTACATCGACCTTAGTGCACTTTAACACACACAAGCATCTAAACATTATAATCAAAAAGGGGAAACGACATGTCGACTCTTGTCCTACTCACCATATGGCTTTCGAGGTTTCTTCCTCAGACACGTCATGACATATCTCTCCAGCTCTCGCAGCGTTGAGGGCTTCAGCGTCTCAAAGTCGATCTCAATCTCCTCGGGGTTGGTGTCTCTGAGCGAGGGCTCTCGGGACTGGATGATGTAAACCACGCGGCCCAGCTTCTCGCCAGGCAGCTTGTTGATGTCCAGGCTGAGCTGACGCTTCTCATCATACGACATGGGCGCCGTCTCCTCCTCTTCGTCAGAGTCAAAGTGACTCACTATGGGTTCATGGACCGGCTGAGGCAAGTTAAACATCATGCGGCTCTTCTTGGCTCTAGTGGACGTCAGGAGAGGTGGAGAAAGAGGGAGAGACAGTTATAAGAAAAGATTACAGAAATGCCAATATAACATTATATAATATCCTTTTAAATAAGTGCAAATTTCAAACAGTGATGACTTTTTCAATCTTGATTCAGTCTCTCTTCAGTTTCCTCAAGAACAAAGCTCCTTTGGAAACTTGATCCAGAGGGCAGCTTGCAACATTTGCTTTCAGTTCCAACATTGTCCACTTGGTGTCAGGACTCACTTGCTCTTGTTGTTTTTCTTGCTCGGGGCCTTCTTGATCGGGATAACAGGACAGGCCACAGCGCTTTTGCTCTTCGATTTGGGGGTTTTGGTAATTTTGGGTGTTTTTGGAGGCCTGACCGGCGGCAGCTCTTCCTCCTCTATCCTCCGATGCTTCTCCTTTTCTACAGTCTTCTTCTTTTTCTTCTTGTCTTTCTTGTCTTTCTTTTTCTTAGGTTTGACTATTGGGCCCTGGGAGAGTGCAGTGAGCTGCTCGTGCACAGCTTTCAGCTGAAGAGAGACAGACAGGTTAATAATAAGGGCCTTGCCAAATTAAAACTTGATGACTTCTGGTTTTCCTGCTATAGTATAGAGTCGAGTACAAACCTGCTCTTGCAGCTCCGCCAGCCGGTTGGCCCTCTCCTCTTCAGAGTCGGAGCTGGGGCTGCTCTCGCTCTCCTCACTCTCACTGCTGGGCTCACTCTCAGATGAGGAAGAGGAAGAAGAGGAGGACGACGAGGAGCTCGGTGGTGCTGGAGGTTCGTCTGGCATCTTTGCAAAGCAAAATTCAAAGACATCCTAAAATAAAGAAAAACAGGAGGTCGTGGACCAGTAAACAAGCTGGAACATTCAGGATTTGAGGCAACGAACTTGTGCAAACTATCTAACAATTAAAATGGTATCAGTGAAATCTGCAGACTAACCTGGAGTTTTCTGGCCATGGCCACCACATCATGATCAGGGGGGTTGTACTTGTAGCAGTTAGAGAACATCAGTCTGACATCTGCAGAGAACTGCTGCGCATCACGATAATCTCTTCCGTCCATCTTGAGCTAACGACAAGAAGAAAAATAGTTTATGAATTTTAGTCTACTTCTGAATTAGGGAAAGGAATTGTCATGTTGACTGATTTGAATTACATGGCATATTAAGATTATTTACTTTTTATCTGTCTTCAATATTTTAAGTGTGGCCTGTGGCTTTCAAAGCTTGGCAGACGCCACATGATGGTGATGTAACATCATAGTATTGTTTAGATTCATCTGCTACTGTGAACTGCAGGACTGGAAAACAGTGGTGTGTGTTTTTCTAACACAAGTACCTTGATGGTGCTGAGGTCCATGGGCTGTTTGATTATATCGTGGTAGTCGTGGAGGCCGAGTGTTGAGGCATCGACAGGCTTATAGAACGGCCAGGCGTACGCGGCATGCTTCTTGGACAGCAGATCCTTTAAGACCCCACTGCAGTAGCGTAGCTGAGGGCTCAGCTTGCTGCGGCGCACCGGTGGTGGCAGTATGGAATCAGGTAAATCCTTCTTGGGAGGTTTGATGGGACGGCCGCTTACTCCTCTCCTGCTGTTTGCTGATGCTTTGGAACCCATCATAACTGTTCCACGGCCCATTCCCATGGCCATACTCATCCCCATTCCCATCCCCATTCCCTGGCTGATGCTGAGGCCTTGGTTCATCCCCAGGCTGGAGTTATGGTCCACCTCAAGAGAAGTCAGGGTTAGTGGCGAGTTGTGCCCATCGCCCATCCCCAGGCTGATGCCACTGACACCCATTGTGCTCATGATTGGCATGGCTACAGTGGTTGGAGTGGTTGTGTCTGCTTTCCTCTTCACACCTTTTTTCTGTAGTTGATAAAAGGAAAGGTTAGATGAGTGTTGGGTCCATAGTTTAGAGTCAAGCGTCTACCAAGGATCAAACAGTCAGCTGTTACCTTAGCAGTGGGCTGTGTGGGAGGCAGACTTGTAATGGTGGGGATACTTTGTTCACTTGGAAGCACAGAGGGCAAGCTCTTGCTCACAAGTGTTTGTGGGGGGGTGGAGAGAATGGAGTCGGGTGTTTCTGGGGTGGGAGGCGAGTACGCTGACTGTGAGACAGCTGGGACCTGATGAGCTGTTGTCACTCCTCCAGAGACTGCGAGAAAATGGGGGAGACTCAATCCATCAATATGGATTTAGATAACCCAGATTCACAATGTTTCATAGATCTTAAAAAGGTATGACATCCTCTGTTCCTTACCCTCAACAAGAGTGAGGAAAAACTACCAAAATGTGTGTGTCATACATCTGTTTTAGTCTTTTTTGTTGCAGCCAGGACTCACCTGGGTTTCCTCTGCCCTTTTTGCCAGGTTTGACTGGTTTGCTCCTTAGAGGCACTGAGGGAAGCTCCAACTCATCCTGTGGCATCTGAGCAACTTTCTGTAGGAATGCCTTCTCCAGGGACTGAGCCATCAGCACTATGTCATCTGTAGGCTGCAGAGGAGGAAGTTTAAAACATCAGAAACTTTTAACTCAGACCTTAAGTGTCTCAGTTCTTTTTGTACATTTTAACATTATGGCTGCACTTTCATAACAAACTTCTACTTTTCAACCATCTTTCATCTGATTAGTATGATTTAAAGAAATTGTTATTTGATTTATTTATTGTTATCAGTTTTCAGGCCATCTCTCTAACACACACACACGCTCTTACCTTGTTATAAATGTAGCAGTTGGTAAACATGGTGTTGAAGTCCTGCATGCACTCACTGGCACTACGGTAGTAATTATTTTCCAATCTCCTTTTAATGCTGCCCATGTCCATGGGAGTTTTGATGATCTTGTGATAGTCCTGGAGGAAGACAGACACTTAAAGGTCATGAAAACGGGAGATTACATCTTAATCCTTGTTCAATACAGATTCAAAAAGTTATATTAGCCTGTAGGGGTGGAGCTGGTGTTGACATCCTTACAGTCATACTAATTTTGATGATAAAATAAAAGCAATTGATAATGTCCACTAACAGTGAAGGTAAAATTGTCTGGGAGGGAGAGGTCGTCAGAGGATGTTCTAACAGCGCCACAAGATAAATCTGTTGTCAGTCTGAAATAGCTTCTGTCTGTGTCCCGCTCTGACCCCCGGCAGTGAGACACCACATTTGACATTGAGCTTGCTGTTAATGTCAGATTACTCAACGTTCACACTCACAGGCAGGCTGAGCTTGGCTGCGTCTACAGGTTCGTGGAAGGGCCAGGCAAAGTGGTGCCTCCACAAGGACTTGAGCAGGACTTTCTGCAGGAACTGAAGTTGGTTCGTCATCTTTCCCTCCCGGTTGGGGTCTTTCACCAGCGGTTGAGGGGGTCCCGATTGGGACATCTGACTGATGGTGGGCATCCCTGGACTCTCAAAGCCCTCGTAGAGCAGTGAAGGTTTTCGGATGCGTTTTCCTGCTGCGCCAGAACCCTGGTCCATCTGTGAGATTCCCATTATGCCAACATCAAGCCCGATGTGGGAGCTGTGGGGAGCATAGTTGAAAAACCAATGAGCTGTATATCCAAGTTGCCAAAACTAAGGAAAACTCAGACGGATGGAATTAAACCAAAAAAGCAAGAACTTTGTCTCAACTTCTGTCTGAATGTTACCAATTGTTTTATCAAGTATAAAAGATATTTAATTTGGAAAGTGGTATCTGCATACACCCAAAGTGTTATTTGCCAGTATTAATATAATTAATTATTAATACAATATCATGCCTATAAATAAAAATATAGTATCTTATTGTGTGATCTCAGTAAAATAGTGGCCCCTAGTTGACATACGCTCTTATGTATCCTACAGCACCACCCACTTGCATAATGTATGATGCAAATCCCCTTCACAAGGTGCAGATTCTTTACGATACTCAGCAGGCATACTTCCGCCTGACTTGGAATGTACTCCTGCCATATCAGCACTCACAGCCCTGGGAGAACAGGCATGACCGCCACTTCCTCCGCTTTGGCTATCTCACCGATTACACAGACAGAAACTACACCCTCATTTCCCTGTAGGAAACAAACACACTGGTCTCCCAAAGGATTCATGGGCGGAGCTTCAGCTGCCATGTTACAGTAATGATTGGCCTACACAGGACTAGACTTCTCCAGATTACCATAAGCACACTATGAAACTTGTTTCCTACCAGCCGCTCTGCTTTGCTACCAGTATCTTCTGACACCTTGTTGTCACATTGACCACCCGACTCATATTAACCCTATTTACTTCTGCACATTGCAGAGTTGGGAAGTTAATTTTGCACAGGTATTGTAAGCAAGCCTAATCTCTACAGAATGCTCAACAACCTGGGATGTGGTTATGCTGGTTTTGATCAGCAGAGGCAGTTCAGTGAAGGCTGATATAACTAAGAACTCCCAGCATCTCTACAAGTCCACCCCACCACCCAGTCCGCCTTCTTAGGGGATGTTGACACTTCAACACCAAGGGCGACTTTGTGAAGAAATAACGTTGACCTGACTTACCGTTATGTGAAGATCACTTTAGTGTTAATGTGTTGATGCCTCCACGTGTATGTAACACACCCCCCTCACACAAGAGCAAGCAACCAATTTGAAAAGGTATTGAGTCATACTGATGATATACACGTGAATGTTGAATTTATTTTTCATGTCAAGGAAATCACAGAGGAATCAATGTCCCTGCTGGAAAAGAACAGAACCCATTTTGAGGTCAATGAAATTTAATCATCACCTGAAGTGTCGACATCTCCGGTGACTTACTGACTTTTGACTGCACAAGATGTTCCAGGGGAAAACAGAAGTATTTATTGTCATCTTCCAGAATAAATACACACGAGACTACTTCCAATCTGTTTACACTGTAAAGTGAGTGACCTTGAAGGAACTGATGCAAATATAGGAGAGTATTGCAGTGTTTGCATCATACTGTGACCACATGGGGGGAACAAGTATCACCTGTACCCCTGATTAACCATTTGATCGACAATAATTGCTTAGCTGACCTTGAATATATTTAGCAATAGTTGACATGTATGAAAACAGGACTGTAAGCAATGACTACAAAACTTTACATATTTGAATTATGTATTATTAATGGCAAGGTAAGCCGTTTTGAATGATACAACTTTTGGAAACACATTTGACAGTTAGTGTACTTTATTATTAAAAGGGGGGGGAAGTATGTACATAACATTAACATGCCTAAACAAAAAAACGTGTTTTTCTTGAAAACTGTAAAGTGAAAATAATACTATACATATGATTTGGAAGAAGAAGATGATTAAAGATTGCTCAGGTTAAAATTTACTGTTTAATGTTATTTGCAAAAATCTTTACGACACTTACAGCTAATGCTAAAGCTTGTGTGACTTCGATGGCTGTAACCAGGCAACCGACTGTAACCCCCAACAGCCCGATAACCAGACCTCAAGCTGGAGCCACAACATCCGACCTGCTCATATTCAGATCTTAATAAACCATATATAAATAATACACTGCTGGAACTGGTAAGGTTAGTGGAGTTAAACCGGAGCTAACACGCAGTGTTGTTATACCGGTACACAACACTCACCGTCACATGGCTACAATAACAACAGGCGGAACAAGCAGAAACACCGGCGTGACCTCGCTCCTCTGCCCGCTCCACCAATAACCGTCTGTACGGTACCATGGTCCAGTAATAAATCAGCACATGCTAACGCTGCATGCTACACATATTGTTGTGTCGGGCAGTTTGCATCAGATCAGTAACACAAGAACTCTTCAACAACAACTCACACCGCCTTCTAGTCGCTGAGAGCGGTGGAGCCGCTGCCGCGCACAGGAGCGCTTGGGTCTGCAAAGCTAATGCTAGCAGCGCTAGCAGCAACTACCAGGCAGCGGGAGAGAGCGGCCGGCGGCAGAGGCGCTGCGAAAGATGGCGCCTCGACAGCGCGAGCAACAGCTCGATACAACCCGCGGACACAAGGACAGTTCCTCTGCACGAATTCTTATCACTTTAACAAGCTCCCTCCTTCGGCACATTAGGCGTCCGTTTCTCTTCCACTTGCAATCGGGCATATAGGCTGCCAGCTGCGGTTCTCAGAGAATAATCACGGGAAAGGAGTAAATATTCCCCCTGGTGGGAAGCTGAGAGTCAGTTTACCGGTAGATACCTGTCAAGCAGCGGGTTAGCGGCCATATCCGTCCGGATGGATCCGGATTGTTTAGACTGAAACCAGGACCCGTCTCTGCTCGTCGGCTCTCTCCGCTCCCCGCCACTGCGAACACCTCCCGGTTTGCTTCGTTGAAATGGCGACGCTGCGCTTACACCCGTTTCTTTATAGACTCATCGTTCACCCCATTGGACACACCGCACCAACATGGTAACGCCCTCCGCCTTCCTATTGGCTGCTCCAGGTGCTCATCAAAGTCGCCACGCCCCTGGACGCTGGAGCTACACTGACAGCCTTTCGGGCCCACCTATTCGCAAGTTTCAGCTGTCAGTCAAGAGAACGGGGCAATGCTATTGGTTGAGCGTGTCCTGCCCGACAGAAACATGGCCTGTGATTAGCTCCGCTTTGGGTCCTGTACAAAATGGAAGTTGGCCCCCTCCTCCTCGCACAACATTACGTCAACGTGTGCAAGGCGACGACGATGATTGGACAATGCTGGTCTAACGCGGGCTTCCAGCCCGAATACTAACGAGGTGATTGGTTTTTCCGCTGGGTCACGCGTATCCCTGAACAGCCGAGAGCCTCTCCCCACTCACCAGAACGACCGCAACATCGCCGCCATGTTTGTGTTACAACCGAATTATACGAAATAAGTCGAGTAAAACATTATGATAAACATTATCGCATGTGGACGAGTCGCATTCTCTGTTGCTGCAAACAGATGAAACCACACGAGGCTTCGAACACACGTTAATCAAGAATAAAGCTAACAAATTCAACTGGATCCACAATGACGACGCAATAAACTCCTTCCACACAAAAGGCCCCAGTAACACGCTCACAAGACCAAAACCAGCTGAATGACGAAGCACTTTTCTCAACTGAACTCATAACTCATTTTAACCAACTTCTAATTTCTTCGGTCCAAACAACTTGACGATTAAGCACAATGATCTCAATTTAACTACACGAATATTAATCTAGGCCGAGTTTGGAAATACAAGTACTATACCTGGCCTTTAAGGCTTTACACGAATTGTTAATCCACAACTACGAAAATCACAGAAAGACCGAATCTATAAAGCTCGTCTGTAAAAAGTTAAAGAAACAACCAGATAAGAGTTAGAGAAGCACATGCGCCCATCCCCCACAGCAAGGTTACAGATCCCCCACAATGTCACTCAAATAAACCACGAAGGTTAAACTGGGTCCTCACAGGATTCAATACAAGATTACTTCACACGAGTTAAATCCGTAAAAACGCTTTTAAAAAGTTAAAATATCCTATAAAAAAAGTAAATACTTTTTTTTAAGTATAATAGTAAAAAAAAACAGAGGATCTTGGTATTCAAATAAATACAAGAGTCGAGAGGTAAATTCCAAAACAAAGCGAAACCTTTCTTCAAATAATCTTCTCGTCTTCCAGCTGGATTCTCTTTAACCAGCACATTTCCCTCCAACATGTCCGCCGCCTTCTTCCTCCTCTGCTGCCGGTGGGGGAGGGGAGTCATGTGACGCAGCAGCGCACTCTTCGTCAAATCTGAACACGTGGCACTGCGCAAAAAATATAATCACAACTTCCGCGTTTCCTCCTTTCAAATAAAAACGTCCCCTCCGATAGATCCGGGCCCCCACGGGCCAATGTGAGCCGGGATTCGAGCTCACTTTGGGGACAAAGTTGCATGGAAATCCGAACAAAGCTAGAACCGTCCGCTTCCTTTCGTGCGCTCCGATTGGTCAGAGGCGGTCACATGACGAGGAGGAATCCAGGGTCAGACTGATTCCCTGTTTTCCTCCATCGTGACGTTAATCCTCCGCCGGAGGGAAGAATCCTCCGCGACGTCTGAGTCTCAAACGCGTCGCGAATATCAACTTTGTCCAGAAGACGATTCCTCTGGATCCCAGGGTCTTGTTTTCCATCGGGCCCCATGCGCCTGCGCAGAGGCAGCGATGCAGCCCTGAGTCAAAGTGCCGGAGGCTGATCCAACAGCCCTTCACGTTTAGGTTTTAGTCTCCCAGCGTCCCCCTATATCACCATACCTTGAAAACTGCTTGAATATCGAAACATCTGCTTAAATTAATTGTCAATTTGCTGCCACGTCTTTTTAGTGTTTGCTAACCACGTGCTTCCAATGGTTTGGGATGTTTTGGTGAGTTATGTGTGGATTTCTACAGGCAGGGGCCCTTACATAACCAACATGGAAATATATGATAATACAGAAATATGGGGAAATTGTTAACGACAGATTTAATCATAGCCTTATTATTAATTCCTTATTGGTTATTACTACATTCAGCTCTGTCCATCTCCTGCTGGGAAGATATTTTCTCTGCAACTAAAAAAAAATACAAAAGACAAGTTTGTTTCATCTGTCAGTGTTTGATTACAATCACATCATATGCAGTGATATAAAACATTGATAATAAATAAAACAAACACCTACTTATCTCATCATTTAATGGCTGAATGATGAATAATAAGTTTGCACCACAGCTTTTAGTAAAACCTGCAAATAACTGACACCAGGACTCTGTGACTCAAATGCAAAAATATAGGATTATGAGTAAAGTTAAACTGGGGCCAGCCTAAAGTTCCATGTCATGACACAGTGGCTGAAAACAGAATTACAATTTCAACATTGATTTCCTGCTAAAACATGCTAACCACATATTATTAATTAAGGATATTTGGGTTGTTAAGGTGTGGATTCCTATTGGACAGGATCCACAAATAATCACCACAGAAAATATATGATCATAATAACGAAATACGGGAAATGTAAAGAAATCATTCAAAATATATTAATTTTATCCTGACTGAATATGATTCAATTTATATAGTTTAATATATAAAATCTATTTTCCGGATGACAATGAGATATTATGATTTATCTATTCATGTGTTGTTAATGTTTTGTGGGGAACCAGGATCTGACCTGAACATGCAGGAAAAGCCATGTAGGAGAACAGGAAGGAGGGAGGGGTCAGCAGATTACGTCAGAATCAGCCTCCTCTGACTCATCATCAGTGCTCTCTCTCTCTCTCTCACACACACACACACACACCCACGCAGCTACTCACACACACACACACACACACACACACACACACACACACACAAACACACACATACACACATACACATTCTCATTGACATAATGTATTCTCAAGCTCCTTACCCCCAACCAGAGGCATCACAAATAATGCCCTTATCTAATTATGACCATGTCTCCAAAACCTCTAAACCCTCAATAGTACATTTTGAAGTGGTGATGATCAACCAAACTGGATAAAAGTATTTATCCACACAACCATAAACATATACATACATATTTACACACACACTCCCCCTCTAATGACCTCTTGGCTACGTCTGCTCAGAAATGGTTGCCAAGGAAGCTCTTTCCTTCACTCTGTAATGAGTCACAGGCTGCAGTTGAGTTTTACAGTAAAAACTTGTTCAGCTCAGAAACACCAGCTGCACTATGGACACTGCTTTAATGCTGTTGAGCCTGGCGTCATAAATACGCTGCTAGGTAATAACTCTGAGTGTTTGATATCATGTGTGTGTGTGTCTGTGGTTGCCATGTTTTCACATATCAGTTCTTTCACCATCCTCCCCATAGCTGGCAAACCTTCCTTAGCAACAACAGACCCTTGGGCCACTGCTGCAGGCTGCAGTTCTCAGACACAGAGGAACACTGTGTATGAAAGTTTCCTGTGCTGCAGTGCTGTCGTCTCTTGAACGCCACATTCTCTCTGAAAAGTTGTCAATTGCAAGCGTAAGTTGTTCAGTAGAGATGTGTTGGATTCAGTCACATTGTTTGTCACTAGCTTCTTTAGCTAGCCAAGAGCTATTTCTACTTGCATCCCAATGTGTTATTGTTTGCTTTTCGAAGCCTGTATTCAAAGACACAACTCTACCTTTTTCGGTTGACCTGTGGTGATGCTGCAAATATCGTTTTCTGCCAAGAAAATACACATTTCCAAATAAAAATGACCTCTTTTACTTAAATAGCTTTCATTTACAGCAGCTCTGTGTATTTTTGTGGCTTCTACTGCATCATGAGTGCACTTGTGGCATGAATGGTCCAACGACACCATCATAGCATCAGTACTATTACCATCATCTGCCATTGCACCTTATATACCTATTTATCTTGTGTTTCTGTTTTTATTCTTTCTACCGCAATATTTTATATTTTATATTTTATATTTTATATTTTATATTTTATATTTTATATTTTATATTTTATATTTTATTCTATTTTATTGTATTCAAATGTACCGGCTGCTATGACGACTTAATTTCCCTTCGGGGATGAATAAAGTAATCTATCTATCTATATCTATCTAGTTGCATGTTTTATTATTGCCTATATCATTTCAAACTAAAAGGGCATGATAGAGGACACATCTCCAGGGTCCATAGTCCCCTTATGAAAACACAACATTTAAATTTACATGATTTAACTCAGACCACATCCTTACTCCAAATCCAGGACGACAGCAAATTATGTAGTCATGCAAAATGAGCTGTAAATGTGTGAACCTGAGCGGGGACACTTCATTATACTCTCAGAGAAGGGAGAAGGCAGAGCGGTGAATTACTTCCTCTGAATAGAGACTGACTTTCTCTGGAGTAAGAAAGAAAGAGAAAATTAACCCTGCAAATTCAAAGTGTCACTAATGTTACTTTTAAATCAGTTCTCAAGACGCACTTTTAGCAAATGGCTTCACCTGACCTTCCGTTAACCTTAAATAATGTCTTAAATCATTTGCTGTCTTTGATTGTAAATGTTATTATTTTGCTTGTTTCCTTTGATGGTTTGTTGTCTTGTTTTGTTTGTTCTCATTGTGAAGTACTTAGTAACAGGTGTTTGAAAAGTGCTGCACAATGTTTATTATTATTATTATGATTAGTAGTAGTAGTAATAGGAGTAGTAGTAGTAGTAATATTGTTATTATTAATGTTGTGATGTAGGGCCCTGATGCTGGAAATACAAATAAACAAATAAAATCAGCAAAGAAGATGACTGATCTGAAATGAGATTACCTTGCTAATCCTGTGAAACTAATCTCTTTGGCAGCATATGTCTCTGACTCTCTTAATACTTACTTTATTTTGCACACAATGTCTGAAATCAAACGCAACCTTTATGCCCACAAAAATGTATGCAAGTTTCTTTTTGTATGCGCAATTAAATTCTGATTTGCGTTTATGAGAATTATTTATATAAAAGAAATTGATATTGTATCACTGTACTAATGTTGAAGCAAAACAAATGTGTAACATTTTCTAATCAGGAGGAATGTCTTTAACACTAAATATGAGCCACGTGCACGTCACAGCTGTTGATCAGGATTTAACTGACTTCACGGGAATTATATTTTCTTTTAATGTAGGAGGATCCTGTGTGGGGGAGATAAATCCTAATTTGAGGAAAGAGCATCTAACCAGAAGGTATAGATTAAGATTAGAAGTTACAGGGAAGTCAACAAGAAAAACAACTAATCCTCATGTTCAGCAGCAGGTTGAATCAAATCTGACAGTCAGTCTGTTACTGTTTAAATCCATGTGCCTTCTACTGGACACTAGGGGTCACTGCATTTCACGTTATAGAAATGCACGGTATTATGCTATGTCGCCATCTAGTGGCCACCGAGTTAAAATGGACGACAAACCAAATTAGATTTGGGTTGGGGTGTTGGTTGTGTAACCCAGAGCAACTAAATTAAACGTTAAACCTAAACTTTTACCTTGTTGTCTTTGTACTTTTTAACAGCTGTTTTGAAAAGTCCTGTACATTTATTAACAGTTACAACAACAACAACAATAACAACAACAACAGCAATAATAATAATAACAATGTGAAGTAGGGCCTGAAGCTTGAAATATTGGAGACTGATATGAAATTAGATATCATGCTAATCCAGTAAAACGAATCTCTAGCATGCATATGTCGCTGACTCTCTTAATATAAGAAATTTTGCACACAAAAAGTTAAATGGTAAATGGTTTGTATTTATATAGTGCCTTTCTAGTCTTGATGACCACTCAAAGCGCTTTACAGTACAGTTTTACATTCACCCATTCACACACACATTCATACAGTGCATCTATTCGGATCACTTTCTATGGGGGGCCATTCGGGGTTCAGCATCTTGCCCAAGGACACTTCGGCATGCAGATAGATCAGACTGGGGATCGAACTGCCGACCTTCAGATTGGAGGACGACCACTCGACCACTTACCTATCACATCCTTTGGGCAACAGGAAGTCCAGAGGTGCCATTATTGCCTGAAGTGGCCCACAGCTGTATGCTCTGGGTCACAGAAAGAAGGTTTGAATCCCAGAGGTCAGGGGCCTTTCTGTGTGGAGTTTGCCTGTTCTCCCAGAGTCTTCATGGATTTTCTCAGGGTTCCTATCACAGTCCAATGGCATGAAGGTTAACTGGAGACTCGAAATATGTCACCATGTGTCGGCCCATTGATGAGCTGAGGACCTGGTCAGGGTGTACACTGCCTCTCACACCAATGTCATCCGGTCCTGTGACCCGCAAAGTAAAATCAGTATAAATAACTGATGGATGAGTTTCACAATCTTAAATGTTTTTATATCAATACCTATTTCATTCCACTTGGGGGCACTCAGGATCTATCATTAAGCTCTTCTGCCAACACTCATGGCAGGCAGTTGACAGTTGCTGGTTCTCTAGGTGGAGTTTAGGGGAAATCACATGATCTCCTGGCTTTAATGGTGAAGGTGCCTGAAACAAGCACATGGTGCGCTGTTGCTCTTCCTCGTGATTTTCATTACAATGTCCCCCTCCCAACCTCTCAATGATGAAGCGGTGACAGTGACTGTCCACTGAGACTCAATCACTTTCTCCATGTTGTGACAAACGAGAAGTATCCAGTGACTCAAGCAGTCAAATATAAACCCTGATTAACTGGTGGAGTCCAGCTCCTTGTCACCGTGTCTGCTCCTGCTTCAGTTTGAGTCCAGATACACATTCAGATACATGATCAGATGCATCACAACAGCTACTGGAACACAAAACCTAAGCAGAAGCACAAAACTGAAAATACTGCTTCATAACCAAGCTGCTTCTCAACCCACTCAGGGTTTCCACTGGGCCTTGAAACGTTGTTTAGAGTCCTAGCTCCAAGGTTGACAGTTTTCAGTCCATTGTGTGTCCATGGCTGCAAGAAACAGAAATACTAATATGAGCCATGTTCAATAACTGTGGACGTCCCAGCTGTTGAACAGGATTCAGGAGATTGTGACAAATTCTCCTTCACAGAAGAAGATGATCTGATACCTTATCATGGGACATTTTTTTAATGAAGGATGATCTTGTGTGGGGGGATTAGTCCTAATTTAAGGAAAGAGCAGCTATCCAGATGGAACAGATTAAGATTAGGGATTATATGCAGAAATAAAAAAAACTGAAATTACTTTACGTTATTACGTTATATAACTCAGATAGCATACGGATGTGGTCAACTTATATAAAATATGCTAAATCATCTAAATGTCTTTAATATGTTAAATATGACATACCACTACTTAAACACAAGTGTAAATTATTCTGGGAACCTGATATTACTTCACATCTGTCACTTGTTGACACCTGCCAATGGAGTTTCCCTCCCTTCACCATCCCTGTGCTGTAGTTCTCACTAGATGTCGCTCAAGAGCAATGGATTTTAATCCTTTGTCGCTATCTGAACTTCTGCCAATTCGCCAGGCTGGCTGCTTCCAGGAAATCACATGACTGTTTGTAAAAGT
Source organism: Platichthys flesus (assembly GCF_949316205.1). NCBI lineage: Eukaryota > Metazoa > Chordata > Actinopteri > Pleuronectiformes > Pleuronectidae > Platichthys > Platichthys flesus. Next base: position 1,679,776 of record NC_084961.1, read on the forward strand.
GCCAAACACAACCAAGCGGGGTGCTTTTACTCTTCCTTAAAGTCGTTATCTCTGGGTGCAGCTTTTTTACAGAATGACAGAATGAAGATCAGTTTCTATTTACTTGATTTTGTTCTCTGAACTCAAAAAACAGACAGCAGATCTGTTTTGTGACCTCCCTCAAATCATCATGTGTTGTGTGTTTGAACCATATATTTTGGAGTTTATATATTGCTTAATACCTCAAGAGAAATCTTATAAAAACAGTTGCTATATTTGGTGTTGCATGTGTCACACGCCCAGGGGAAGTTCGGTGATTCACATGATAAGTTTGGGAGTTTACCTGACTTTGAGACGGATGAAAACGTTACTGTACAGAGGAGATGTATCAGATAAAGCAATATATTCAAAATAATATCACAGGGGTCATCAAAAACACTTTTGTCAGAGATCATAATGCAACTTTCTTCCAGGTCTATTTCATTGCATTCATCAATTTATCAAACATCTGTCAAACTAAATGAGACGAATCCATCGCTTCCATTTCTGTTGTGCTTGATGCTGAATCTGTTTGTGTGTCACTTTTGGTTTAGAGAGGAGAAGAGAAGCTATGATCATGATAGAGGGAAGCTGATCTGTCAAGTGACTTGTTTTCATTGTGAAGCTTCTGAGAACAAACATGATCGATATATATTCATTCATTCAAGGGGTTTTAGTGACAGAAAATATAACATTATAAATTGTTTGTGTGCGTGTTGTCAAGGTATTACTCCTGTTGACTGGACTTGAACCGGTTTACACACCCACATTACAGGGACTTTCCTTCCTTGTGGGGACAAAAAGAAAGTCCACAAAATGTTTAAATCATTCATCTAAGATGGAGAAAAGTTTTAGAGTTAGTATAAGGTTTACATTAAGGTAAAAGGTAAGTCAATGTCATATTCTCTGAAGTCATGGAGACACAACTGTATGTGCGTGTGTGTGGGTGTGTTTGTGTGTGTGTGTGTGTAGACAGAACCTGCCTGATGTCAATTTAACACAATTCAGGGTTGTTGAAATTGCCACAGCTGAAAAAAGAATTGTTTTGTATCTTGACTTTGGGCCTAAAAAATAGGATCAGACAGAAATATGATATATGTATATTAAGATGGATCAGAGCATAATTACATATAATCAGCATGTTAGAGCTGCTGGTGCACTGCATGAATGTGCACTAGACTTGTACTGTTAAGCACTTTGAGTGGATGAAAACACTGGAAAGCTTTAAAGCCCATTCAATAGATGATTTTTTAATCATCTTAAACATAGCAACTGCTGAAAAGTCAAATCAGAATGTTTTCAGTCACATGACCTGGGGCTTGGCTGTGGTTTGGCTGCGACTCAACAGAAGAGACCGAAAGTAAAATGAACAAAGAGAGAAGGGACTTTCCAGCTCGGCTGTTTGGTGAGGCGACCCGGTGCAGAACCGGTTCTGTCAGATCGTGGTGATAATTACCGCCACGGGTTCAATGGATCCTCCTTTAGTTGTTTTAATATGCCACATTTCGCGGGCACGCTGTCGGACATTTTGTGTTTTGGCTTAGTCTAAGATGGACGCAATGTTGAGTTCAATGCCGAACTCTCCTCTTCCTGCAGGTGGCACACGATTACTGAACCTTGGGTCTCTGGTTTTCAGTTCACACAGGGAGTTTTAAGAAGCGCCAACAGTAATAGAGGACAATGCAAAGTTTGAATCAACGTTACAAAATGAAAATAAGTTAAGTTAAGAAACTTTTATTCAATAACAGAAATACTCTTGGCCATGCAGAAATGTTATGTGTGAATCCTGCTGTTCCCTCCTGCAGTTTGGGTCTAAGTATCTCACTCCAATGTTTTTTACAAGCACCCTTAGACACAGTCCGGTGCAGTAGCATTAAGAGAGAGACACTTTCTGGAGATTCAAACATCTGCGCCACGTACGTTTTGCCACCATTTTGTCGATGAACAGAGGTTGAGACAAAATGGCGACAACTGTTGAAAGAGGAAGTTGGTGTTTTGACATCGAGCTGCAGATAGACTTTGGTTTTATGATGCATGATCACCAGGCAGCTCTCCAAAAAGCCAGGAAATAAAGCACAGTGCTGGTTGTCAGGTACTTTCCAGGTCAGCTCCAACAATAAAACACAGACTCCACCTTCAATGCTCAGTCAGAAGAATAGAGACACAAAAACAAGCAAAAGCCTGAGACAACTTACCAGTAGAATAACTTTCTTCTGACCATGTCTGGTCTTATTGAATTCATCCTGTAGTATCTGTTTTTGTATTATCTGCAACATAGGGAGGTCAAGTTTTCACTGCGGCTGGATTCTCAGCAGGAAAACACAAAAACCACAGAATGGATTTTCACGATTCTTGTTGCGATGATGTAACATGGGTCAGAGAAAGAACACGTAAAATTTGAAATCATTTACAACTTTAACATTCGGAGACACTGTCCTTTTCTTTTTTAACATTTCTACCAATCTCCCATGGAACTAGAAGGACACTCAGTTAAGTGCATTTCTATCCACCAACAGTCCCCTTAAATTCAATTAAACAAATTTTACTAACTGCCAAAATGTGCCTGCTCAAGATACATGAATTCTTCTCTGGGATATTGGTGAAAATGTGTTAAAAAATTAATCTGCCCCTTGGTCAGGATCTGCACCCATATTTTATAATTTCTTTCTTAGCCCATGATGCATGTTGCATCTCTGACAATGATTAAATCTGATCCTGTTCATCAATATTTTATTTAGGACTGAAATAAAAAACAACCTTTGGCCACTCTGATCATAAATGAAGATTGTGCGTCTTCATGTCAAATCTTTATTCTCATTTAACAAATACAAGGCAATGAACCGGAAAAAATCATACAGCTTATATATATATAATATCTTTTGAATAAATCTAATAACTTAATGGTGCCTGATGTTATTTCAACAGTCTGCAAAATAAAGAGTACTAGAACTAACAGAGTTGTGGAGGCGTGTTTCTAAATTAAATACATAAAACCTCTGAATGAAAGCAAATTTATATTTATACAAAACAATTTCCAGAAAGTGAACTTGTAATCAGAGACTTTTCTCAGGTTAACTGCTGCTGCTGTCAAACTTGTGCACATTCTGCTGCAGGTTCGACACCACATTGTATTCTGAACAAAGCGCACACATTTAGTTTACACAGTTTTGTCCTCAGTTGTATTGATTTTGTATGCATTCAGTTTTCTTTGTCTTTGAGTTACTGCTTCTTCTGCATCCGTCCTCCTTCCTGGTTTGGCCTAAAGATGTGTTTGAGGGGGAGCCTGGTTAAATACAGGGGCTCAGTAAATTGTATAGACCAAGTGCTTCACCAGAATAGGGGTAAGTGGGATATGACGTTTTAGTTGTTGTATTTTTTGTTTCCCGCGACGTATCAGTCAGTCAGTCAACCCATTTTCAGCCCGTGTGGAGTTTCCCTCAGCGAAGTGCCTCTCCACCAGCTGGTAGTATCTCCCCTTCAGGTCCATCAGCTGTTGATGAGTCCCTTGCTCCTCCACTTTGCCTCCACCGATCACAGCGATCTGATCTGCCCTCTTCACCGTCTCCAGCTTGTGAGCGATCACCAGCTTGGTCTGGTTGGGACCTTCTGTCAGGGCCTGCAGAACCTGTGTGTGATGACAAATACACGGAGTCTGATTCAGTAGCAAGGATCACACAAAGACGATGAGCGGAGATTCAAAGGTTTACACGCAAAAATCAGGTGGTCACCATTTTCTCTGAGAATTAATTAAAGATTAAAACTTGCTGGTCAAAGGTTAAAGGTCACTGTGACCTCAGTTCAGTCCTACTCCTGTGGACGTGATACATCAGGAACGCCTGGAGGGAGTTTCAGTAAATCTAGGTTCAGTTCGTTCACTTGGACTCAAGATGAACTGATGGTCAAATGTCAAAGGTCAATCTGACATCACAAAACTCATTAACTTATTATGATAAAATACCTTTTGGTAAATTAATTTTAAGTCGCTATAGACATTATGTGACACTGCAACCTGACTGGTTGGATTCTTCTTGAGCTTTGAGATATGAATTTGAAATGTTCTATTTATATTAATGTATAATTATTTTCCATATATTTATGAAAAATCTCCTTCTTACTAACTTCATGCTCATCAGAACTGAACCAAACTTACAGACTTCGTGTTGCTGTTGTGAGAAACTTTACCTTGTTTTGATTGTCAGTGTCCAGGGAGCTGGTTATCTCGTCCAGAATCAGGACCTGTGGCTTTCTGACCAGAGCTCGAGCTACAGCGATCCGCTGCTTCTCGCTCTTGGATAACTGGCCACCGCCTTCACCCACCTCTGAGAAACAATAATATAAAAAGAAAACTGATTGGTATTGAAAATTAATTCCAAATACCAGACAAAAAAAAGATACAGAAAGACATGATGTTTTGATGTTAACTCAAGAGGAAGTGTTTCAGACAGAGGCTGAAAAGAGGAGCTGCAGCAATAGAAAGTATGAGAAAAGACATGTTTTCTGAAAATCTGAGAATGTAAAGCTCCTCACGATATAACACTTATTAAAATTGACACATGTCTCCTTTAATGTTCTTTTAAATAATCTTCAAAATAATAAAAAGATAGAAATCTATAATGAAAATCTTGCTCTCCACATTCCTCACATTGTCTTCAATCAAACAACCTGATTCTAAAATCCAAAGCAGGTCTTTGTGCCAGTGCTGTTGGTGAGAAACAGCCTGAGGGGCAGGAACAACAGATTACCTGTGTCGTAGCCTTTCGCCAGCAGCTTGATGAAGTCATGGGCGTTGGCTTGGCACGCCGCCTCCTGGATCTCATCCAATGAGCAGCCAGCGAGCCCGTAGGCGATGTTGTCTCTAATGGAGCCAGAGAAGAGCACAGGGTCCTGGCTCACTACTGCGACCTGTGAAACACACTTTCATCAGCTTGACTGAATCAATAACATGAATGGGAACAAAAACGATCCATTTAATTATTCTTACACAGTAACAGATATAATTGAACTCTCGGAGGACATAATTTTCTGGATTTGACTTGTTTTTAAGGGGTTAAAGGTGATTTTATCTTGTTAGTTAGTTAGCGAGCATGATTACACAAAAACTACTCAACGTATTTTCATGAAACTTGGCAGGAGGATGGAACATGGGCCAAGAAAGAACCAAATACATTTTTGTGCAGATCCAGATAAAAATTACAAGATCAGATGTTCGTTGACATTTTCACTGCTTAAGCATAATTTGTGTGTGTTAGTTGGTGCAGCTTGATTGAATTCAAGGCAAAATCTGGCTGTTGGCAGAGGTACGTGATTTACTGAGCCACATTCTAGCTTCATCTGATGTTTGATGGTCTCAACACTTAAAAGTGAGTTGGAAGTACTGGAATTTCTGAGCTCTGCTAATTTCTTCAAATAATGAAACACAACCTTCTCATGCAGGTAACGGTGGTCGTAGGATTTCAGTGGCTTGTTGTCCAATAGGATTTCTCCATCCTGCAGCTCGTAGAATCGCTCCAGCAGACTGACACAGGTGCTTTTTCCCTCTCCCGATGGACCCACCAGCGCCGTCATCTGACCCGGCTTCAGCTCCAAAGAAAAGTCCTGAACCGAGAACACAGCAGTGGTTGTATGACTAAAACATTGACACTTAGCCTGAGGACACATGGAGAAACTCTGAATTTGTCCCACTGAACTTGGTTGAAGTTGAGTTTCTGTCTTTGATATGTGTCCAAGTTTTAGAAATAATGACCTTTTCTTTATCATTGTCGGTTTTCAAAGGGTCATTTTTTTTATTTCATGAGCTGTCTAAGAACCAGAGGATCTACCCCGTCTGCCTGGCGTGGAGAAACCTCACCTGCAGCACTGTTTTGTTGGGTTTTCCAGGATAAGCGAAGCTCAGACGATTGAAGCTGACGTGTCCCATCAGTCGATCGGGTTTGAGTTTTCCATCTGTGCTGACCTGAGGTTTTCTGTCCAGATAATCAAACACCTTCCCCGCGGCCCCCACCGAGTTCAGCATGTCACCGGCGATGTAGGCAAGTGTCTGGAGGAAAGAGGTCACAGGACAGGGCTGGGATCATTTCAGCTGTTTTCACACATGAACTCCTGACAATGTCCTTCTCTAGACTCTGGGTTTCACACATTAAGAAGCAGCAGGAGATTGTCTAAGTCAGACTCGTTCACCACAACCGGAAAATGTGGGAGACATTCAGGCGAGGGGTGGAGCCTGTAGAGCAGCAGGAGGCAGGACATGACATATAACTAGTTCTGAAATCCTGTGTTTTTAAGCACATCAGCACTGGCGTAGATTCTTATCACCAAAAGTTCTCGAATCACCCAATATTCTGCAGCACCTCTTTTTTATATTTGTATTATTTCTGTCTTGTGTCCGACTCGTTACAGAAACAACATGTGAATTCTCCTGATGGATTCTCACATGAGCTCACACAGACACTTTACAGACATTTTACTGGGGGGGGGGGGGGGGGGGCAGAAAAACTCCTGAGATTGTCCAGAGCAGCTGACTCGGACAGTTCAGTGCATGGGTGAAACACGTTAAGAGGATGAAGTCACAGTTGCTACAATGAATATATGTATTTTAGGCTGTGAGCCATATTGATCTTTCTCCTGCTCAAAGCTCTATCAAACACCAGCCCTGACTGACAACTATCCACAATGCATGATGGGATACCCTGATGCTGTCTCCAAGGTTTGACTGGTAGAGGATGAAGGAGAGCAGGTTCCCAGTGGTCATCTGTCCGCTCTGGATGAACAACCTGCCGTAGTACAACATTAGGACCTGCATGGCCAACCCTGTCAACTGTGAGGAGACACACACACAGACACACACACACACACACACACACACACACACACACACACACACACACACACACACACATACACACACAGTTAGATAAGGTCGTTTGGAATGATGGGCTCAACACTCAAAAACTCACTCAAACTTCTCACCCTCCGCACGAGCAGGTAAACTGCACGGACAATGTCCCGCCGGTTCCTGAGGACTTGAATGTCCCTCAAACGGACACCATAGCGTCGGGCCTCATGTTTTTCTGCATTGAAGCTCCGCGCCACACGGATACTGTACACCACCTCCGTCACTGCTTCGTTTGCCGACGCCATCGAGCTCTGCATGGCTAGGGTCAACCTCTGAGGACGGAGGAAAACATAAGATTATTCGATAATGATTAAAAATAATGTCTCACACACAAGGAGCTCTTCAGTTCTCAGCGTTGTCTCATCACTTGTCATCAAGCTACTCTCACCTGGTAATGTGTGTCGTAGATGTTCTGAATGAGGCCGGTGACGGGCGTCTCCATCAGCACCAGGAACGTGAGCTTCCATGACAGATTCATCATCAGGGAGATCATGCCCAGCGTCTTGATGAGCGTCCTGAGCAGCACGTTGACGTTCAAACACACGGTTCTTCCCATCAGTTCGGTGTCCTTCGATAACCTATGTGTGATTTCACCTACACAGAAAATTAATAGAAATGAAATTCTGTCTCGTCCTGTTCCGTCATGTTTTCATCTCCATTTGTTTGTTAGTTAGCAGGATCACAAAAAAACGGTTCAAACTACTTCCATGAAGGAAATTTTACATTTTGAGCAGATATGGATAAATGGGAAGTTCCTGGAATATGTTTCAATATCACTAGTTTCCCAGAGAATATTTCATGGATCTTGTTGAAAGAATTCTGACATATTAAGATATCACATATAAGGACAATGAGGCCTTGATGGAGATATTACCTCTACCAAGTGCCATTAGTTGCCATTCTTTGTTTGTCCTGAAAAGTCCCTCCTTTATTTACTTTATACTTCTTCTGTCCCTCATCTCACTTATTCATACAGTGTAAAGTGCAAGTCACAGGAGTCGTACCTGACTTAATGGTCTCGAAGAATCCAATTTCCTGTTTGGTCAAAGCCCCAAACAGTTTGACTTTCACTCTGCATGTGAAGGCGCTGATGGCACAAAGCAGAAGACCCCCTCTGCAGCCTGCACTGACCGAGCTGGTAGATAAAAGACAGTCAGTGAGACGTGAGCCACAGACACATGCTGGTGTCTGGAGGGAAATCACTGACTCTTACCTTCCCAAAGAGTACAGGCCCATGAAGAGGAGAGCTGATCTGAATTCACTCAGCTGGTACTGACCCCCCAAGATGTCGATGACTCTTCCAGTGTAGAACGGAATGAACATCTCACCTGAGAGTAAAATCAGACAGACGCACAGACAACAGGTTAGGGTCGCTGAAGAACCCCAGGGCCCTGGTGAATATTTAGTGCCTGTCTGATGGTTTAGGGTTTGGTTGAGCTCTGACAGATTTACGGTTCAATATGTGAGTTTTTAACAATAGTTTCCACTGTGTGTTCATCATAGCAGATTTTTCTTATTGATATATCAATATCGACGATATAAATTGTTCCGCCTATTGATTTTATATGATCCCCATTAGCATCAACTCTTCATGGGGTCTACAAACAACATTAAAGACAATCAATTATATTCAAATCAGAATATCTTAGACAAATTGTTTCTGGAAACATATTATCCTACAATATTCATATGCACCATACTTATTATCCTCTCTAGGCCCTTTGCCTTCGCCCTCTGTGCACTTACAGACAACAGCCAGCGACAGGAACACAGACCCTCCCAGCAGCAGGAGGTAGTCGGGTCTGTACAGCCGCAGCACTCTCACGAACAGAACCCGGGCCTTCTGCTTCGTCTCTTTACCGGCGGCCGCCTGGTCGGTGTCCGGGAAGGTGATCTCCCAGAACAGCGCAGCAGCCATGGAGGCGGCGGCGCACAGCAGCCAGCAGCAGCGCGCATCCGCCCGTCTCCCACACTGGCCCTCCTCATGGTACAGCGCCGCTGAGCCGGTCTCAAACACCGCGGGGAGCAGACAGTACGCCGCTATAACACGCAGCAGCAACGGCTTGAGGTCCCCGAGGGCGAGCAAGGACAGGACCGTCAGAGCCGAGCACCGAAGAGCCGCACAGACCCAGAGACGCGCCAGATGCGAGGAGACGCTGAGAGTCACCACGAGTCCTGACGCGTAAAGCAAAGACAGGTCGACGCACACGGCCGCTATCAAAGCAGCCGCTTTGTGAATGCGTGGAAACGTTTTTCCTGCCATTCGTCCAGCTGCAGTTATCCTCGTGTGACCTGCTCTGCTGCGTAAACTATGTTTTTGTTGTCATCCACTTTCAGTTTCACTTGCTGGCAAGGGAAGGGGGTTTCTCTTAAACCCAAACTGCACAGTGCAAAACTAAAACCTCGAGTTGGAGAGCTCCGGATTATTAAAACGAATATTCTCACGTATCAACCATTGAAAAGTAATGGATTTGTCACATATCCATCACATAGCACACCATATGGCGAGGAATGGCACTTTGGTCAAAATAAGCCATAGCAATACCGCATGTAAACCGGGGCCAAAGCCTGAATTTGTTTTGTGTTATTTGAGTCATATTCGCCACAAACTACTGTTGGTTCACATCCAGATTACAGCTCGCTGCATGTTTGCCAAACCGGTAAACCTTTTTTTTGGGGACATATTTGCTATTTTGCAAGTGGGCAACTTCAGGCTCACATCCATTTGTGCAGACCACAAAGAGAAGTGCTGCAATATTGCCTGAAGTGGCCCACATCCACATGCTGTGTCATTTTCTTCCTTCACTTAACTGATCACTTCCTTATCCATCCTGGATGAAAACTTCCTGGTGTCTCTGACAGTTTTCTCCTTTAGCACATTAAACATCTCACAAAGAAATGAAAAAGTCCATCTTATAACCCGGATTGTTTATTTGACATTAAATACATGTGTGGGACATATTGAGATTACAGTATGATATAAATCACATGTGAAGTATATTTAAGACTTTTACCAATGTCCATTTTTCCAAATCAGGGGCCATAAAGGGGCCACAGTTAAAACACAGGGGCCAATTATGTATAATATCTGTGCACAGTAGATTCAGTAGGTGAACATTTAATTAACATCTTGTAACTGTCAGCTCTATAGATCTGAGCAACGATTTCACATCAATGAATTTACTATTTTTTGGAAATCTTTCCTTGTTCAAGCACATTGTGTACTTCAAAATAAAAGGTATAAACAAATTCTGAACAAATTGTCAAATTAATTTTATAGTGAGTGACCAGTTTATTTGAAAAAAGACGACTGACGGGACGGGCCCATCAGATTTCAGCTAGGACCAGTGACCACATCTTTTCAGGTCTACAACTCAATATGTGGATCACTGATCGAAGAAGGTCGGCAAGTCATTTCCTAGAATGACCTTCTCCTCCGTGCCTTGTTCATCGATGGTGACTATGAAGGCCACGCCGCCGCTGGAGCCGTCACGGCCCATTGCCAAAGAGAGAGCTAAGAGAGAAAAGAGAGAGAGAGAGAAATAGAGGGAGAGAGAAGGAGAATGTAAGAGACCAAAGACTTTATATAAAAATGGACAACGTGTCTCAACGTGGTCCCACTATCCAATAATGATGCAAAAATATCCAAACGTGGAGTCTGTGCATTAGTGATGGTGAAGCTTCGCTGATACACAACCCATCACGAGTCTTGGCTGTCAATCATCCAGTTTCATCTCATTTTTATATCATCAAACTAATTAAAAGCAAACTTATCAGAGACATGAACACTTGAAACAACATCAGAGTGATAAGAACCACATAAAACAGTATTTAATTGACATGTACATTGATTTTAATTAGTTTGATCTATGTCCCTTCTGCTCACATGGAGGAGACAGAGTTTATGACCTATACTGCAGCCATCCACCAGGGGCTTCACTTTTGAGGAGATGTCACGTCTTCCATCTTGAGGTGAAACAGGTGAGGACACTGAACTAAAATTGTTTTTATGAGACAAAATATTTAATACAAGATGAAAGAAGAGAATAATTGCTCCTCTCACTAGTTAGGGAAAAAAATAAATACTTACTGTTGACAACAAACTGTTGGCACTCCTCTCTTTTCATTCCCCGGCGATATTCCGCATCAACATACCCGTACACGTAAAAGCTGCCAGAGCCTCCAATTGCAAATGGCTGCCTCGTCAGGAGACCGTTGAGGGTGGCGAACACCTGGGAGAGGTCAAAGGTCACCGGACCAGAAGGAAACACTTGTGTTACATCTTTCCCAGTGATATTTCCTGTCCTCTACAGTCAACTACTTGTGCTTGACTCACCTGTCCTCCATCTTGTCTGTCCCAGCCGGCCACGATCAGATGTGCTGACAGCTCCTCCTTGTACTTGTACGAGACGTTCCGCACCAGAGTGGCAGCTGAGCAAACCTGGGGCTCGTCACCTATCTCAATACTGACAGGAGCAGAAGGCACAGTGGTTGATGGCCTGACCACTGCAGTTTCACTCTACATTTTGCCCAGACTCATATGAGGTCCCTGTGACCTTTGACCTCTGAAATCGAATCATTTAATATGTGACTACATAAACACGGGTGGCACATTTATCGTTCTTACGATAACAGGTTCATGCAGCAAAACTATGTGTTTTTAAGAGGTCACAGTATCTTTGACCTTTGACGACCAAAATCAAATCAATTCATCCTTGAGTCCAGGTGAACGTTTGTGCCAGATTCTTGAGACACCAATTTCACAAGAATTGCACGGATAGATGGAAATCATAATGCCTCTGGCCACTGACTGGCTCTGGTGCCATACAACCATAAAAACATTATTTGCCAGATTTTTTTGTCTTACTCCCATAAAGAGAGTAAGACAAAAAAAGTTGTATTCCTTGTTAGTTTTTCAGTCGCTGGAATCCGGAGGGCTCGTCCAGTCGCAGCTGGACTACACTTGAGTACCTGTGGACATCCAGCTGGTAGTTGACGATCTCTGCAATGGTCTGAGCGTCTGCTGCCGATCCTGACAGAGCACAGTAGATCTTGTCATGGAGGGGAGACAGTTTGTTCATCACCCTGTTCACCACTGAGTCTCTGGATGGAGGAATGAATACAGAGGGAAGAGGATGTAAAGTGTGTGTGTGTAGATGATAACCCCCAAAATGATATAAAGTTAAAAAGGATGTTGTGATCATGGAGGAGGCTCAGAGCTCCCGTGAACCAGGGAGAGGTGATTGGCACAGATGAGACTAGTTGACCAATCAACTCTTCCTGGATTCAAAAAGGCAGCAAATGGGCTGAGACAGAGAGACAAAACGGAGCAGAGACAGAGAGAGACAAACAGAGAGAGACAAACAGGAGCAGAGAGAGACAGACAGAGAGAGAGACAAACACAGAAAGACGGACAGAGAGAGACAAACAGGAGCAGAGACAGAGAGAGAGACATGACACGAGCAGAGAGAGACAGAGAGAGACAGACAGAGAGAGAGACAAACACGAGCAGAGACCGAGAGAGAGAGAGAGAGACAGACAAACAGAGAAAGACAGACAGAGAGAGACAGAGCTCTCCTGAGCTCCCCTGAGCTGCCCACTTTAAGTTGAGTTGTTTGGATTTATTTGTTTGGCTTAAAGAAATGAAGATGGTGAAAAACAACAGAACTGTCTCTGGCTGTGTGTGGGACACCCCGGTGCCATGGTCAATTACCAGAAGTGTATATGTATGTTTGTAAAGCCCTTTGGTCATATTTGATGGTTTAAATGTGATGTATAAATAAACAGAGACGTTCCAAACTGTAAAGTTTAGGGCTCCTGTAAGATCCAAGATGGTTTGAACACTAGGTGGTGTTATGAGCCGCGTTCAACCCACACATGTAGATTTATATAAATGTTGTCATAAATGTGATATTAAAAGCAATATTAATGTATT